>NC_069386.1:13577500-13735000 GCF_027475565.1 Acinonyx jubatus
TAAAAATTAAAAAAAAAAAAGTTTCTCTTTCAGGGGCTCCTGGGTGGCTCAGTCAGTTAAGCATTCAACTCCTGATTTTGGCTCAGGTCAGGATCTCCCGGTTGGTGAGTTCAAGCCCGGCACCAAGCTCTGTGCTGACAGCATGAAGCCGGCTTCAGATTCTCTCTCTCTCCCTCTCTCTACCCCTTCCAGCCTGCGTGCTCCCTCTCTCTTTCAAAATAAATAAATAAACTCTAAAAAAAAAAAAAAATTCTCTCTCTGATCCCAAAGTGGATCAGTTTGTGTTCCGTGACAGTCTTTGACTCGAACATATGGCCTTTAGGCAATGATCTGGCTAATGTCTCTGAAGTCCCCCCGCTTGGTTGCTTTAGTCAAGGCTGCAGGACAGGTTTGCGCGCCTTGTTTCGTTTTGCTTTATTTGGATGCCTTGTGGGCCTTCCTCGGTCTCCAGCATGGCCCCTGCTCAGGAGAAAGACACTCTGGAAGGGACCAGAAGCCGGAAGGCCTGGTTGCACCACTGGTCCACTCAACCTCTAGCCGTTTCATTATGTTCGTCTATGAAATACATCGGCCGCGTGCCCTTGAACTGGGCAGCCGAGAGGACAACGTGGTACATTTCAACTAAGCGCAAATGCTCTTAGTTCTCTGTGTCCCCACTGACTTCTCCATTTACCTGATTTGCTCCTTTTCTTCCGTTTCCTTTCCGTTCTTTTCTTATCCTCTGTGGCCCCGCGCTTGGGCTTGCCCACAGGGAGTTGCTCGGAGTGAAGAGTTTCTTCTGCTGACCCGGATCAGGTGCAGGGATCGTGATGACTCCTCTGCCCCCCCCATATCTAATTCCTCCCCGCCCATCTTGTGTGTGGATCCCTCCCTCCTTAAGGCAAATACCACCTCGGATGTGTCCTCCCATTAGATCTGACACGTGAGGAGTGACAATAATAACTCAAAGGCATTCGGGTGTTCATTTATGGGCTCCCGCTCTTGCCACGCCATCCTCTCAACTGTCTTGAAAAGCCGCTGGCTTGGCTGCTGCACGACGCATGCCTCGTCCCCAAATCTTGCCAGGCGGCGTGCTCCGGGATCCCGAGTCCCCTTCAGAGCAGGGGTCCCGCCTGCTTATGTGCCTCCGAGGCCTCGTTTGTAATCACCATAAACCGGGAGGAAGAGCCACAGGGCTACCATCAGCCCTGCAGAGACGGTGGAGATGAGGAGCCTAATTACGGAAATTAAGGTCTGGAAGAGACACGGTTTCCGAGTGCAAGATCTGTCGGCACCTGGAGAGCCATCGTCCGAGTATCTGTGGGTCGGGAGAACGGAAATCCGCTCGCGTTAATTAGCCTGCCTCGCCAGAAGAGAATCATTTAAATGCAAGAGATAATCTCGCTGCCCTTTGGATGGGGGAAAGTTGTCCTCGACTGAAAGTTTGATTCCTGTAGCCTGCGGGCTGGTACCTGACTGCAGCACGGGAGGCCGGAAAGGGCAAGGAGGGACAAACCGTGAACTTGGGCAGCTGACCGCGCCTCCCTGAGTCCCAGGTTTCAGTTTTCTCCCTCGGAAAAGTGGTGACGAAAGTACTCGGTTGAGGAGACCCTGCAAGGATTAAATAATGCTGAAGTCGATACGGTTTATGGCGGATGAGAAAAGTCGCAGGCACACTGTATCCTCCAGAAACAGCTGGGCATTTGCTATGTACGTGGCCCGGCGTCTGGGCACGGGTAAGTTTTTACCAGCTCCTTTTCATCTTGGCATTGCCATTTAGCCCGTTCTGCTAGCTGTTATTAAAAGGCTTCCCGACACAATAGCGAGGGATGGCCAACAAAGGAAAGCACACAGCCCAGTGAAAGCTATTGAGAAATGTACATTCACCCTCCCCACACCCTTGACCTCCAGAATCAGATCTAACTTCTCTCCTCCTCATTTCCCCTTCCTGTGTCCACAGTGAAGGGAAGTTGGTTGCAACCTTTTGCAGATAATGTGACACGGGGCACACAAGAGCGGAAGGGAGAAAGGCATTTCAACAAAAGCCTGAAACTTCAGTTTAGGTAAATTCAGGAAGGAGAGCAATAGGAAATGACAGCGACCTTGCCAGGAACGAAAAGAAAAGGATCCTGGCTTCAGCTCCGGAGCAAAATGTTAGGTCATCTATAATAAGGGCTGGGTGAAAAACCTTCAACTCAAAATGAAAGATACAATGACACAAAGAAACTTATCAAGGCAACTTTGAAGGTGGTTCAAGAAGCCAATTCTTCTTTTCTAAAGAAAGTCCTCTGGCGTGAGTTTCGCCGATCGGCGGTGCACTGAGCTCTGTGCAGGAGAAATTCTTCTCCATCTCAGGAGCCAAATGTTTGAGCCAAAATCTTCTTAGTGATGAGGGAAAGGAAAGGAAACAGAAACTTACCAACAAAATGGAGGAGATTAAGCTCACTCTTCCCCTCAATTAAATCTCTTTAACAGGAAGTGGCTATTTCTGACCAAATGTCTTGTCATTGAAACTTGTCACAATTATTATAAATGGCACTGACAGAAAACAGTCGGTAGTGATAAGTGAGCCAGTTGAAAATCAGAAGAGGCGCACCCCTCGCCCATAAATCACAGTCCGTTAAAAACTTGAAGATGAGAAAGATTGAGAGACACAGAGACATAGAGAGAGAAAGAGAAAGAAAGAGAGAGGGAGAAAGAAAGGCAGGGACAGACCGAAGAGAGAAGACAGAGAAACAGAGATGTTCAGGCAGAGGAATACATTTTTTCTAGACCGGTACACATTTTTCTCCTTCTGCCCCTAAAACTGCTGAACTTCTGGGAGAGACGTTTGTCCTAAGATCAGAGCTGAATCATGGTGGACGAGGACAGGCTAATTTCACACATCCCAGGTCTGAGATGATGGACTTCCTTTGCCTCTAAAAGTTGACTCCAATCAGACATGAAGAGACTCACAATTCTACATTAATTTCAGATTGTTTCCCAATCAATCAATTATACATGGGCCAGTCATCTTGCATAAATGTTATCCAGACCTAATGCCTTAGAAGAAACCTCTTCTTGGTGGGGATAGCGTTCTGATTTCCACCCTGGCTGCTTAAGTTTATCATCTCAGCAACTCAAATTCTTTTTGTGACGGGGTCAGAAAGTAAGATGTTATAGGGGCGCCTGGGCGGCTCAGTGGGCTAGGCGTCCGGCTTCGGCTCAGGTCACCGTCTTGCGGTTCACGAGTTCAAGCCCCGCGTCGGGCTCTGTGCTGACAGCTCAGAGCCGCGAGCCTGCTTCAGATTCTGTGTCTCCCTCGCTCTCTCTGCTCCTCTCCCCACTCATGCTCTGTCTGTCTCTCTCTCTGTCAAAAATAAATCAACATTCAAAAAATATTTTTAAAAAGTAAGATGTTATCAATCCACAGTGGGAAAATCCTGGGGTTAACATACCCGAGGAGAGAGCAAAAAAACATGCGCATACATTTTTGTCCTTAATAATCTTCCCAGTTTTGTGGTAAGGTAAATGGAAAAGTTCTGTACCTGGTTGTGCTAAATCACTACCTAGCCACTCCCTGGGGTTGATAAGGTTGATCATTAACCATCAGTAAGATGGTTAACATACTGGGTGGAAAGTCACTCGAACACGCTCGGGAGCCTTCTCTTTGGGCTGTAGGCCGTACTGACCGAGAGTTTCAAGTTCCCCTCTGAAACCACGGACTGTCTTCATGTTTTCCTGGGGCTTACTGAAGCCCCTCAAATGTGAATTTTCATCCACGCTGCTTGGGCTACATTTTAAGACCTTCATCTTTCAGTGCGGTAGAAATCCACCTGGCCGTTTTTCCACGATGCAGCAAACGACACATTTTTAGAAATGTTTTATTTACGCAGACAATGATACCCCGCACCTACCACGCACAGTCATCTACATGGTTTTCCATTTGGGCTTCATGTTGAACCTGCTGGGTGGGCATTAGCGTCTTCGCTTTATGGATGAGAAAAATTTTGACTCGGGGGAATTTAAGAAACTTACCCCACGTTTTCATGCCAGTGACAGCTGAAATTTGAGCACACGGTTTTCTGTTTCCAAAGGCTGTATTCTTCTGTCGTTACATTCCACGGCCTTGTGTTTTGGAAACTTCCCCTCAGTTATAAAAGTTGCATCCTACCTGCTGGTCGGCCCCCAGCTTCCCTCTGTCGCTACACGAGTACCCACCCCCACTCTTCTTTCCATATTTGAGTCACCTGACTCATACTAAACATGCTACTCGTTACAGTGGCCAGCTATGTGCTCCCTGGCAAAGTCTTAAACTCTAGAAACTTAAATTAGAAAAGGCCTTTGCGTAGGAATTTTGGCTTTTTCTTTCTGTCACTGTAAACACTGTCGCTAGACAACTCAAAAGAAAAACGGGAGTCCAAAAAGGCTCGAGGCATAAGTGACTTCAGTAAAATTATTTAGCCATTTAATGAGAGATTTAGAAAATCCATGTGGATTTCTCTCTATTTGTAGTCAACCCTGTCCATAGCTACACAGAATTTTTTTCATTTTTTTTTAACATGCATTCATTTTTGGGAGTGAGAGAGACAGAGCACGAACAGGGGAGGGGCAGAGAGAGAGGGAGACACAGAATCTGAAGCAGGCTCCAGGATCCGAGCTGTCAGCACAGGGACGGACGCGGGGCTCGAACTCACAGACCTTGAGATCATGACCTGAGCTGAAGTTGGACGCTTAACCGACTGAGCCACCCAGGCGCCCCAGACTTTTTTTTAAATCAATTTAATTATATGCATGAAGCTCATCTATATGCCCCAAACTTAAGCCTTTGGAATACAGATTTCCCATTTCTCCCCACCCGCTGACTTCACTTTAAATTCTTCTCAGCTGATGTGGTTTTAAAGCGAAGTATGTTTTCCTTCTTTTACAGCTTAATGTTACACAGGGATTTCTCTGGCTCTTCGGATCCCGTGCCACACATGACATTTTGTCTCCATCAAAAATCAGATCATTTCTGGGGCGCCTGGGTGGCTCAGGTGGTTGAGCGTCTGACTTCAGCTCAGATCATGATCTCACAGCTCGTGAGTTCAAGCCCCGCATCGGGCTCTGTGCTGACAGCTCAGAGCCTGGAGCCTGTTTCAGATTCTGTGCCTCCCTCTCTCTCTGTCCCAACTCACCCGCATTCTGTCTCTGTCTCTCTCAAAAATAAAAATAAACATTAAAAATTAAAAAAAAAAAATCAGATCATTTCTCTCAAAGAGAGCTGGCATTAAGACAAACCTTAGAGATGAAAGGAAGGGTTAAGTTTACTTCCAATATTAGGGAATGATTCGGAAATAAACGTCGAGGTTAAAAAGTCCAGATGGTAATTTCAGTGTATCCTTACTCTAAACATGATTTGATTTATGGGAATTGCTAATGGTATCTCAGTTTAGATCTGGATGGTTTTGCTTTCTCTCATCTGAGTTTTAAATTCGTCGGATTCTTTTACTCCCACTATCAATCCTTCACTACAAAGAGACACTCCTAATCAAGAATTTGGGAGTATTTTAAAATGCAGAAATTGATAAATGTTAACAACCCTAATCCATGCAAATTACTGTCTGTGGTCGTTATTTATAACCTGGCGGATGTGCTTATTCCAACGATTCTCAAAGAGCTCTGACAATTCATGCTTCTAGTTGTGAATCATCTTTTGTTCTTTCCCCCTCTTTCATAAGGGATCACACTGAATTAGTTTGCACTTTTTTTCTTCGCCTGACATGGCAATTATTAGCTTTCGTGGCTTTGTCAGAAAAAGGAAAAAAAAAAAAAAAAATCCACCGGAAATGTTTATCTCCTGGGGCAAATCTCAGGGAAACAGCATGTTTATCACTTCAAGGGTCTGTAATCCAAAGGCAGCCCCAGGCCCACCGGTTTTATAACACAAGAACGGGAGGAGAAACAGACACATGATTGAGCAGCTAGGGTACAATAATCCTCTGTTGTGAGTCTCAAGGCCTCCCCAGCCCGTCTTTGTTCTCTGACCTCTGCTGATTAAATGTACAAGCTGAAATAATACTAATTTCATCTCTTATTTGCATCTGACTCTGCCAACTAGCAAAGTAGTGGTCTGGAGAGTGGACATCCCATGAGATTAGGTCGCTTTCTTCCATAGTGAGAATCAGCGTGTTTTATGTGGTGGCTAATGCTGACTAATACCTAATTTAAAAATGATACCAGGAAAGAAAGTCATTTGAAATAGAAGGATGGCTGGAATGATCAGATCAGCTGCATTTCACTTAATCACATGTGAGGATAAACACAACCAAAGGGTCTTTTCTATGATGATGGACGCAAAATTTTGTGTCGCTCTTGACGTTCTTTCAAGAGTCAGTTTTATTACCATTTCCATCACGAAACTTCTCGGTTTCAATTTACAGAATCGAAGCTGAGAAACTGCTCCTTCCCCTGTGCTCTCAGTGATACTGTGGACACACTCCGATTCCTTCCACATTCAACACAATTTTTTAAAGTTCTAGGCGCTTGCTAGAACTTGACATACAATCAGGACCAAGGTACAGTTTATACACTCCAAAGAGAGAAGAATGGGCAGTCGCAATACATCATCCACAAATTGTAAGCTCAAGATATGACAGGGGCACGTAAGAAGGGCATCTTCCTCGTTGGGTTAAGGACGTGACCCTCCAGAGTTCATAAAGGCAGTCTAGTCCCAGTGAGTAGGAGTAGGGAGAAGGCAGAAAGACCCTTCGTATAAGGAAAAGATGCACAGTGCTTTGTCTTTCCAGAAGTGAAAGAACAGTTCTTGTGGGATAATTGCAAATGGGAAAAAAGAGAAAAATGGTTCATGGATAGAATTCCATCGTGAGAATTGATTAAAACACACACTGGACAATTGAGCAGAGGTCAGTTCATAAAAGTTAAGGATTTGCATTTTATTATGAGGACAATGGCAGCTGGGCCTTACAGGGGGTGATCATGGAGATCTGAATACAGTAAATGGTTATGGGAATGGAGAAGGGCGGAGAAAGTTGGCATTTCTTATGAGACAAAATCAAGAGATTGTGGACTGTTTGGGTAGGGGAAAAGAGGGAGAAGCAAACACGAAGGATGATATGTGCTTCTCAGGTTTCTGTCCTGAGAAACAAGGAGGCGGCGACAACTTTGTTGGGAGAGAAAACTGAATGGTAGGAACTACTCCGGGGGAGAAGATACTGAGTTTGGTTTTGGGGTTGAGTTGAAATGGCCTGTGAAACATTCAGCTGAGATATCAAAGAGAAGGATATCTCCATCAGAAGTGGTGGGATTACCTTCAGAAAGACATGTAGACTGGAGATAGGTATTTGGGAGCAACCACCTATCAGTGGAACCGGCAACTGGTAAATACAACTATTGGGAATTGTGTAGAGCCTAGGAAGCCAACAGGGCTAAGGCTGGTGCGCAGAGGACTAAGAACTAGCCAGGGAGGTAAAACCGGGGGGGATTGATTAGGAAAAAGAGCATTTCGAGAAGGAGGCGAGGGCAGGAGCTGTACATTTCAAGAAAGTAAAGTAAAACCAAGAACTAATTAGCATCAATGTAATTTTTGGAAGTGCACTGAGTCCTTGGTGGACTTTGTTGGAGCATCTCCACAGGACTGTGAGGGCCAAAGACAAGTTACAGAGATGTGAAGAGTGAGGGCAACACAGAAACACATAGAATAAGTTTTCAGAAGACTCAGATGAGGAAGATAAATACCTTTATTATGCATCAGTAGTTCCTTTTACTGCACAGAGTGTCCCCATGTCTCAACATCCCAATCCACAACACTAGATTGAATGTTTGTAGTCAGCTGAGATTTGTATTTATTTACAGATTCTCGGTGACTAACCTAGTGCCTGGAGCTCCATAAATATTGTTAAATAAATGAGCGACTGGAGCAGAAGTAATGAGTATTTTTTCTACCACTATTTTCCAGGGAAACTCCAATTACTTGGATGGAAATTATTTTGGGGGACTGGAGTCCAAATCTATTTGAAGTGAATTAAGTCTTCATAAGGCCAGGATACCACGTATTTAATTACACTTTTGCTGAAACTCAGTGATAGCCTTCTCTCTGATGGAAAACTGGCTTTCTAAATAATTAAGGGAATTAAAACTTGTGTATGACAGGATTATTATACGAGCAACAGTCCCACTGCAAATACACGAGACTGTCGTGGCCATAACCAAAGAACTAAAATAGATGTCTGTGTAGACAGCTCCACATTTACTGCCTGAGGCTCCGAACCAATCATAACTCTAGGTGAACTCGATTCCTCGAAGCACCAAGGGAAGCCAGAAGAGCCTTCCAGGTGACCTCCGGTGGACTGGCTTCTGGGATATATACAGCACAGACTGAAATGTGCTGTCAGAACTCACCATTTAAGTATTCTCAACTCCATGAAAATATTCCTTTCTTTTAACGTTTATTTATTTTTGAGACAGAGAGAGACAGAGCATGAACAGGGGAGGGGCAGAGAGAGAGGGAGACACAGAATCTGAAACAGGCTCCAGGCTCTGAGCTGTCACCACAGAGCCCGATGCGGGGCTCGAACTCACGGACCGCGAGATCGTGACCCGAGCCGAAGTCGGCCGCCCAACCGACTGAGCCACCCAGGCGCCTCAAAAATATTCCTTTCAAAGAGAAGACACTGCAGAATGACTGCAGGAAGGGTCTGTTTTATAACTTTGGGAATGTGGAGCTCAGGAGGAGCCATGGTGTTGGGAGATGTGGATTTAGATGTGACCAATAAGGACATGGGGACCCGAGCAGGGAGAGCATTGTATCATCGTAAGGGGAGAGGACTGTCCTTGAGATGTGTCTTCCAATACCACCTCTTTCCTTTAAAATATTTCCCATTGTACTGTATTTATTGTTTTTGGACTTCGCCGTGAATGTTCAGCCACAATTTATTGAGCGCCTACAATATACCCTACATCCCACGCAACGGCTAGATTACTTAAACTAGCATCATCTTGTATAGCGCCCACCATCATGCAGAGGTGAGGAATTAAGGCCCACGGAGAAAACGGTCCTGGATTATACACATCAGTCGGAGGCAGGGCCAGAATCTGAATCCATACTTTCTGAATCCAATGATCTTCCCATGACGATCTACGTGGCTGTTTGATGCATGTATTACCCAGAGAAATCATGTTTTCGTGCCTTTCTCAAAATTTTAAGATTCCATGGCTTAAAGAACCAGTCACACCATTATACGGCGACACTGTGAATGTTGTAAAAGGCGTCAGATATATAACCCTGCCCACAAATGACTTCTTCAGAGTCTGCATGAAAACAGACCAGACGTATAGGGTTGGCTGATTGTCCTCTGAACTTGGCTTTCCCCAAATTCCAGTATCTAGAAATTCATGAAAAAAAAAAAAAATGTCTCTATTAAGCCCGCCTGATGTTAAACACATGGAATCATAGTTCACATGTGACATTGCAAATATAGCTCTACGTGTTTTAGAAAGTGCGTTGGGCATATTTTGCCTTGAGGCATAATCTCTGACAATCGGAAATTCGAGTCAGTTTTTAATCTGTAGGGGGTAGCTCAATTACATCTTAGGAGAAGATTTGCAGTTTAAACGAGGTATAACACACTAACCCCGTGTTTTGACATCTCCTGCAAGAGAAAAGGAATCTTAAGTGGCACCCCATGTTCATAGAGCATAAGCTACCCAAGTCAGATTTCAGGAAGAAAAGAAAGGGAAAAGCTAGATGCTATCAGGTTTCCGAGAGATCAAAGAAGAAGAAACCCTCTTTTTCTCCAGAAAAGCGTGGGTGGAGAAGGCTGTGGAAGCCACTCTATGATCTTTAGGCAAAGTGACGTGTAGTTGAAAAGCTTCAAGTGGCTTGACAACCTCAGCTCTTCATCCTTATTTTAAAGCTTTAATTATTGTGGTTATAAAACACACATACAAAAAAAAAAGTATCAATGACACATACAGAAGAAATGAATGAACTGTAAATACACGCAAGTGTAATCAGCATCCATGATAAAAAAAAAAATTAGAATGCTCCTTGTTCCCAGCAAATTCCTTTCCAGTCGCAGCCCCCCTGCTTCCTTCTGCTCAAAATCACCACTCTTTTGACTTTTGAAGGACTTATTTCTTGTTCTCTTTATACGTGAACCACGTACCGATGCATTTCTAACGTGACAGCTGAGCTTTGCCTGTTTTTGAACTTTTTTTCACACGGACCCCGTTTTATCATTTTGACTGCGAAAAATGTATTTTACCTATTTTAGGAAGTAGGGTTACCGAAAGAAACTGTATTCTTTTGTATCCGGCTCAAGTTATTCGTACTATGCTTGGGAAATTCGAAAAGATTTTGTGGGTAGCTGTAATCCATCAATAACCTTGTTGCGTATCCCACTATTACGTGATCATAAATTACGTGCTTACTGTATTATTGGAGGCTGTTTGGGTTATTTTTGTTTTGGTTTATTAAATATGTGTCTGTGAATTTTCCTTTACCTGTTTCTTGGTGCATATTTGAATACACATCTCTTCAACGCTAGAAAAAAACGCTGAACCGTTCTCCAAAGTTGTTGTGACCAATTTGCACTCTTAGCGGTAGTGTTCGAATGTTTTACATAGTGGTTTTTATTTATCTGTTTTTACATTTTCTGATGGTTGTTTAGTGGATTCAGCTTGTGGTTTTAATTTTATGATGTAAGTGATGACGTTGAGCATTCTTGAGTATATTTATTAATCATTTGGACATAGCCTTCCCAAGTCCCATGTCCGTTGTTGTATTTGGCCTTCGTTTTCTTATTAATGATTTACAGAAGTTCTTTATATATGGTAGACACCAACCATGTGATATGTCTCTGAATTTGGTTGGTAGAGGGCAACTAAAATAGTTTTTTTATTGCTTGATTTGTATCAAACTATCCTGACAAACGTAGCTAATGATTCTAAAAATGTATTTGTTGATTCTCTGGAAGTTTATATAAAAATCATGTCATCTGTAAGAATGACGGTTCGATTAACTTTAATCCTTAGGCCTTTGATTTAATTTTCTTGTTCATTTCTTGGCTAGTACCCATAGTAAGCATATTTTTATTGTTGTTGCTTTTCCCAGTCTCAAAAGGCAACTTGAAATATTTCACCAATAAATACGATGTTTGATGTAAGTTCTAACATCTACTCTCTACTAAGAAAAGGAATTTTTTTCTATTATTATCATGCTCGTATTTTTAAAAATATTATGAAAGAGTTTGATCTTTAACAGATTCATTTTTTTCATCTATTAGAATACTATCATCTTAAAAACTGACTTAGCTGTTGCAGTAAATAACAATAATTTTAGATTTCAAATGCCAAACTAACCTTGCATTCTTGGAATAACTCCAGGTTAGTCATATTGAATTTCCTAGGTTTTTTTTTAAGTGATTTTTAAATCCACATTAATCAGTGACATAACTTGACGATAATTTTCTGTTTTCCTGGTGTTGTTTCAGGTGGTACCAAGGTTACACTGGCCTCATAAAACAAATGAAAGATTATTCCTTCTTTATTTATTTTCTGGAATATTCTGTGTGAGACTTTCCATTTGTCCTAACGTTCTGTGGAATTTGCTATCCAAACTACTTTGGATTTTTCTTGAGACAACTATTTCAAATCATTGATGCAATGTTTTTTGTGTGTGTGTGTGTTTTTTTTAATAAATGGTATTCAGCTTTTCTGTTTATTTTCATATGCATTTTGCAACATAGTATTCCTGTAGGAATTTGCGTCTATCATCTGAATTTTCAAATTTATTGGCATAAAATTCTTCAAAATCTCCTTTTGTCTTTGAATGTCATAAGCTTGGTTAGTGATGGCCCTGACATGAATTATTCATTTCGTTTCACATATTTCTTTATCAGACTGACCACAACTTCTGCAGTTTTATTATTTTTCCCAATAAATAAATTTTACTTTGTTGATCCTTTCTATTACATAATCATTTTCTGTTTTCTTACCTTTCACTCTTTCCTTATTTCATCCTTCGTATTTCCTTTGAGTTCAGTTTCTCGTTCCCTTTCTAATCTGAGGCGGATTTTAAGATTACTTTGCAGCCGTCCTTACAGATGTGCATTTAAAAGGCTATAAATTTTCCTTTAAGCATGGCTTTAGCTGTCTTCCAGGAGTTTTGGGATATTATATTTTTTATTACAACCCAGTCCTAGATACTTTTTAAATTCTCACTTTGATTTTTTCCTTGACCTCTGGATTATTTCTTCTATCTCCTAGAATATAGCAAACATGCTTACTTTACATTTCATGTTTGATGGCTCCAATCAATATCTCAAGCCCTTAAGAGACTTTTTGCAATATCCAAAGTTTCTTCGGGTTTTTCTTCAAGCTGCTTTCTTTTATTTTTTCTTAAAGTATTTAAAAAAATTTTTTTTACATTTATTTATTTTTGATAGAGAGAGACACAGCAGAAGTGAGGGAGGGGCAGAGAAAGAAGGAGACACAGAATTGGAAGCAGGCTCCAGGCTCCAAGATGTCAGCACAGAGCCTGACGTGGGGCTCGAACCCACAAACAGTGAGATCTGACCTGAGCCGAAGTCGGAGGCTTAACCGACTGAGCCACCCAGGCGCCCCAGATTACTTTATTTTCTTATAAGCTGTTTTCTTTTCATCGTATGCTATAAATTAAACTTGAAATTGTTTGTAGAAATAATGCAAAACCTCGAATGACGTATCTCCCTGTAGACAATGATTTTTAGTTGCTTCTGTCAGGTAATGGAGGCATTAGCACCTGGAATTTTCTTCAGCCAATTTGATACTTGAAGAGATTCCAAGCTGAGCTGCAATCTCTATGAGGCTCTGTCTTCTTCCCTCTCCTTCCTCAGCTGGAACTCTTCTGAGGCACGGCTTACTTGAGTTTTTTGGTCCCCTTTCCTGAGGTCCAGACTCTACTCCCTGATTCTCTGGTCTCCATGCACGGTCAGAATCACTGACTATCCCTTCATCCTGATGTCATCATGATGACAACTTCCCCTGGGGGAAGAGTGACGCCAAATCACTCTCCATGGATCCCTGTCCTCTCCCGTATCCTGGCCCAATCATTTTCCAGCACCCCCTTGTAATTCTAGACCTGCAAAGAGAATATAGAATGGGCTTTTTCTGGTTATCCTGACCAGTCCAAATTGCCTGGGTTCACCATTCCTAGAAGCAGAAGCCCAGCCAGAGATGTTTTCCTTCCCTCATATAAATAAAAGACAAGAGTCTCCTTGCTGTGGACGTACCAATTTAACTAGGCAACATAAGTTACCAGGCTTCACTTACTCAGTGTCTTAACTTTTGTCCTGATGCAATTGAATCTTCACTCAATTATATCCCCGTAGCATATTGCTCCTAGTGACTTTTCCTGCTATAGGCAGATGGTGTTGTTAGTTCTACTGTTAATTCCCTTCCACTGGACTTGTTTAAAACACGCTCATTTTCAATCGGGAACCTGGATTCTGCGTGCATTACAGTCTAAAATGCCTGGCTAGCTTCCTCAGGAGACGAAATTATGAACCGGTCATTGAGATTTGTGTAGCTTTTCTGGGACTTATTGCAAATTTATCTAGAACCAGCTACAGGAGCTCCCTCTCCTGGGAAGCATTGCCCCCGCCCCTTTTTTCCTGGGGGATGACTCTACTAAAGCACAAGGAAAATGAAAACGTGGGGGCCTTCACCTGAGAGAAGGTAAGACTCTAACATTGTATGAAATTAATCCCGAAATTAATTCAGGATTTTCAATGAAGAATCTGGAGTCATCCACCCACGTATATGTCACAGTTGTGCAGGTGACCCAGACTTCCAGGAAGCTGCCAATCAGAACGAGAGAAAAGAAGTCAGTTTAGAAGACTGCCGGAATAAAAATCCTTCTTTTTTTCCAATTCTGGTTATAGGGAATATTTCTTACCCTTCTTGGACTTCTTCTTTGGTGAAATCTCCTCCTCCCTGCCTGGATTGTCTTTCCCATTTTAAACGTGTGTCCTGAAATGGTGCCTTGGTCAGTATACTTCCGTGGTCATTATATTTGATCTGGGTGTGGATACATCTCACACTCTGAGGACTGCATTTTCCTCTCCCCAGACATTGCTTGAGTCGGGGATACGTGACCTGGGCCTGGCCAATCAATCCAGACCCTGTCTAAGATTATGTGATTTAACCCAATTTTATTGATTTTTTTAAAATAAATTTTTAATGTTTATTTATTTTTGAGAGACAGACAGAGACAGAATGAGAGTGGGGAAGGGGCAGAGAGAGAGAGAGAGAGAGGGAGACACAGAATCCAAAACAGGCTCCAGGCTCTGAGCTGTCAGCACAGAGCCCAACGCAGGGCCTGAACTCATGAACTGCAAGATCATGACCTGAGCCGAAGTCAGATGCTTAACTCACTGAGCCACCTATGTGTCTCTAACCTAATTTTGTACGTCTTTCTCTTTGTGATGGCAAATCTAAGAAGATGTGAGCCCAAGTATCTGGCAGAATGAGACCATCAGAGGTAATGAAGCTCACACAGAGAAAAGCAAAGGTGAAAATGGCTTGTGATGATGGCAGAGTACCACACCCCGCTGACCAGGAGGCCCCAATACCGTTCCTTGCCCTTCCATCAGAGGACAAATGGTCCATTAAATTCCTCTCTTTTGGCCCACGCTACTTTGAGTTGGACTCTTGTCATTTGTGACTAAATGTACAAGGCTACCAAATAAAATAGAAGATGCCCAGTTCAAGTTGGATTTCAGATAAACACCAAATCATTTTCAGTTTTTTTCCCAATAAAATCTTTGAATTTGAATTAGTGTCCAATTAAATATAATGTGGATAAACAGAAAAAAAAAAGTGTTTCAGTATCAGTATTCCCCAAACATTGCACAAAATTTACTCAATACAAGTATTATTTTGGTTTATCTGAAGTTCATGTTTGGCATCCTGCCTTTTAATTTGCGAAATCTGACAACCTTGACTTCAAAGAATCTTGACCAATGCGTGGGTCATGTTCTGGTTGTGCGTCTTGAGCGTTCATGGATAAAATCCTTTTCACTAAGTCTGTGTTCAAAATACATAAGTAAAATTGTGCTCATTTTTGTTCACTACCTTATTCTTATTATGACTGGTTTGCTTTTGCTTAAACTCCATTTAACAGTTCTACTTTTATTGAATTTCTCCTGTGTACAAGACACTGTACAGGTTGCAGTAGGGATAAAAATAGATGTGCAATCCGTGTTTCTGAGGACCTTAAAATCCAGTTAAGGGAGAAAAACTAAATTTGTGGCAGTAATTTGTGAAAAAAATATAAAAGGGGACAATATCATCTCCCAATTATTCAACACTTTATAATGTATAAACTATTTTTCAGATGAATGTTCTCATTGAATTCTTACAACTTTGGAAAGAGGACTATTCTATTTGTTGTCTCTCTCTCTTTTTTTTTTTTTTTTAAGAATAAATTGAAGTTCAAAGATGTTAAGTGATCTCCCAGGTAACATGTACCATAGCCAAATCTTAATTCCAGTTATTTTTACCTCCACGTTTTCCACTCTATTACTGTACCATTAATTATCAGGAAAATTTTGGAATATGAGGCGTGGCGTATAGACCGAGGACAATGTACGGAAATGTTTGGAGGGCCAGAAGACAACGTTAAGGAGGAGACAGGATGTGAGAAGTTCTTCAAAAAATGGATATGATTTAAACAGCAGAACTCAGAAGATATAAAGGGTATTTCAGAAGAAGGAACACAAGAGATAGGAGGAAAGACGGGGCAAGCATTCAAAAGAGGCCACTAGAGTGAACAGCCCTTCAGGGTAGACGTCCAGGAATGTTATTAAATTAAAACTTATGAACCTCTGTCTACTCTGCGTCTGAACTCACATGGGTGACAGAGAAAGCATGGCATCCACTCAAGTCACTGATGGGAAATCACAGCATATGCCAGACCACTAGCCCGTTGACTAGGCCAACGCTACTCGACCACCATTTCATGATTTTTCCTTCTTCTGCAAACTTCCCACCCACCCTTCTTCATTCTCACTCTCAAATGATGCCCTCTATTTCTTGTTCACTAGGAAAATGGGAACCACTAGGAGAGAATTTGCGGACGACTACCAAATATCAATCTTTAGACTCATCTTTGGCCCTGACTCCGTCCTGGTATATATGTCTAGTTCCCTACTCATCGCGTCCATTTGGCTAGCCAACAAGTTTTCCCAACTTCCTGTAACCAGACTCAGATTGCTGATTTTCTTCCCCCAAGCCTGCTCTCAGCAAATGGCAACGCCATCATTCCACGTGTTTAGGCCATTATCCTTAACTGTCCTTCTGCCACTCGGCATCTTATCCATCAAGAATTCCTTTGGGTGCAATACTTAAGATATAGCTAGAACGTAATTGTTTTTCACCAACTACTATTTTCTTCATTTCCCCAGGCATCGTTATCATCACCTGGCTGTTGCCATTGTCTCCTAACTGGACTCTCTTCTTCTAGGCTTGCCTCCATTCAGTGTACTGACAACAGGGCACCTGAGTGACCCATGTTACCTTTCTGCTCAGAACCTGCCGGTGGCAACTTCCCATCTAGCTTCTGCACAACCTAAATCCTTCCACTGGCCTGCTGGATTCCAAAAGAACTGGCCTTCTCTTGCTGTTTCCACAACCTCAACTTTCCTCTCTTTCTTGACCTACACTCCAGCAACCCCGGTCTTGCCATATACCAAAAACAGGCGACCTGCTTCTGCATCAGGGCCGAGTGCTGCATGTTTTCTCAGCATGCATTTCCTTCCCCAAATGCCTTACTCTCTTTCTTTCGTTCCATGACACTTCAACTCTCTTACTCTCCCCCCAAACATTGCAACTCCCCACCGATGCTTGGATTTCTCTATTCATCTTCCGTGCTCTCTTCACCACTACTACATTTATTATAATAGGATACACTGTATGTATTTCACTTACTTATTGTCTATCTCCCCCCACTGGGACATAAGCTCCATAGGGGCAGGGACATTGTTTTGCCCATTGCTGGCTTCTCAGCCCTGAGTAGTGTGCCTTTCACGTGGTGGACTGAATAATTATGTGTTAAATAAATAAGTGACTGTGGCCATACCGGCCAGACTGCCATCTATGACAGTTTTTGAAATCAGGCAGCGAAGTATAACGACACTGAGCCACGAAGGTCCTCGGCGAGATGAAAATATATGGGAATTCATATGGCAGAAACAGGTAGGCTATATGCTAGATTGGAGAAATTAAGATAATAATTAGTTATCTGAGGGAAACGTAGCGGTGACAGTGTCTCTTAGGTCCTACGTGGGGCCAAGGAAGAGGACTTTCTTAAAGTGTTCTCAAAGCTACAGGGTGATTTAGATATAAGACAAAAAGACCAGATGGGAAGCCGTCACAGTATTCCAGGTTTGCAAAGATGTGGATATGAATTAAGAGTGAGAATGGCAAAGGGGAAGACAGAAAAGCACAAATTTGAGAGATGGTTACAGAAAGATACATCCGAGTGAAGGGAAAACTGGAAATAGAATGGACGTTACGGGTAATCGATGACCTTGAGGCTTCCAAATTAGGGTACTGGAAAAATAATTGCGTCCGTGAAATAAGAGCTATCCGGCCAGGCTACAAGGTTTCTTTCCCCATTTTCTGACTTCTTTTCTACTTTTCGTTGGAGAGAAAGAGCAACGGTAGGCAAAGGAGGAAAGCTGAAGCCATAGGCTCTAATGGCTTCCCCCTTTTCCAAATTTGTGAAAATTCATTTAGAGACCAGGCAAATACTCGAACACTCTCTAGGTGCCCCAGACCCTTTCGGATAATGTCAATTTGTGCTCCTCTGCACGGCACAATAGGGCCACATATTTCCTGCAGTCTTTTTTTTTTTTTTTTTTTTTTTTTTACCAAAAAGACTTTTTTCTTATTGTTGTCATTCCATTACGCTACCAGTAAAGGTGTGTTTGGGGGCCCTACTGCAAAGTGAAGTCAAGGTCACCGGGGAACTTTTTGGCTTTGCTGGGAATTCTCACTCACTAAACTCCCTGCAGTTGTTATCAGAACAGGTCACTGTTACGGTTTGTCAGCCATGCTCAGTGGTAGAAACTTGCACACCATCTGTTCTCAGATGCCTGGTTTTGCCCAGAGCTATTTGTTCCTCTTTTTTTTTTTTTTTTCTCTCCCACCAATTTCCACAAATACCAAGCAGGAAAATCTTAACACATTTTGCTAGTATTGGAGTGATTGAGTGTGACATGAATTAAACTTGGGAGACCAGCTCATTGAGGGACCGTGCTGGAGTTCAGACATGCAGAGAAATAGTAATTCCCATGCAAGCAACAAGAGCTTTCCTTTCGGTGCCTGTACAGACTTGTCTTAAAAGGTCGGAAGAAAGTGGGAAGCGGTTTCCTCTTCCCCGGGTGGCTCCTTTCGCCCGCCACTAAAAGCTGAAGCAAGGAGGGGCATCGGCATTGGCACCTCATGGTAATTACCTGCCTTTACTGAAAAGTCTTATATGGGGATCTACACCAGGCCTTTTACATATAAGATCGCAGTGAAGAAGGAATTCACTTGGTTCAGTCAAATCATTCTTTTCAAGATCCAACTCCTCTTTAAGAATTAAAGAACACAACTGCCTTCCTCCTATGATGACAAATCTACTCCAGACGAGAAGCTGAGGAGTCTGTTTTTTTCAACAAGCACTCAGTGATTTTCAGGGTTGAGCAAGGGTGGAAATTACCGGAGAGGGGAATTGCTAAGGTAACAAGCCAGGGAAACCGGTGTGAGGTCAGGCTCGACACGCTCCACCGAAGTCACTTGGGTCCGGTCAACCTCCATGAATCTTGGACTCCCAATTTCGGAAGTGGGAAGAAGGGCATAAATCCTTTCAAAAAAGAAAAAAATCTCAACTGCGGAAGGATCTGGTACCCCATCAATAGATAAGAAATGAAACCTACCGTTAACAGACGACATAAAGACTTTCACACGTGTGAATTACAAGGCGGTTCAAGGAGTCATAGAGCTGAGGGTGCCACTTAAAATGAAAGCCTGTAACCGTTTAAAGTCACTGAGGTCCTGCTGTCGGACTCGCCATGGTAGACCACAGAATTAACTAAAGCAAATCGAGAGCTGTGCCAAGGTCAGAGAGTACAGACATGCAGAAAATCCAAAAGAGAAAGATAAGCCATCTGGGGCTTGGGATACACTATTAGACACTTTATAACATTTTTACCACTTGCTTATCTTAGCTTGGGGAGCTATTCTGAGTATTAAATAATCCACGATAGGCCGTTTGGAATGAAATTTTAGACAAATGTTAGCCAAAATTTTAATGGAAGTAAAGTTTACCATACTAATAATTGATTTTCTCTATAGTCTTTCATTGAGCGGGTATTTATGTAGTTCTTTGAGACATACTGTATAGTGTTGGCCACTGGGGAAGCGTGCAATAACTTTCAAAATATGGAATTTATAATTTAGTGGCGACAGGAGGAAACAAATCAGAAAGGGCCATGTTCAGCGAAGGACAGCAAAACTTATAGTTTCCTCCCTTGGAGATACTAATTTTTGCCCACATATAGAATACGTATGGATGCATCATAGGCATTAAACGTGTATTCGTACCTCTCCCAAGATTCCAGGTCTACATACATAAAGCCAGTCAAATAGTGTTTAAACTTTGGCCCTCTCCACACTGGTTCTGCTTCTCCAAGTTTCACGCTGAGCCTTAGGCACTCAGAAATTAAGGAATGAGACAAAGCAGTAGAGGTGAAAGTTTGGGGCTGGGATCCTTGATGGGCATCCAAGTTTGGGAAATGAATGTATATTTCCAGTCAACTTAAATATAAATTTATATTTTTCATTTTTTCATCTGTAAAAATGGGTAGTCTCCAGTGAACCATCCAGAAAGGCCTTATATACCGGGAAAACTGCCTATTTAGTGGGTAAATACAAAGTCCTTGCTACTCTGTAAACTGAATGGCTATTTAATGGTAATAAGGAATCCCTGATATAAACTTTTAGAGTGATGATGTTGTTTATTGTTGTAAAGAAGTCTTACCCTTGGCAGAGATATACTGATACATGTGGAGGTTCAATATTGTATTATCTCTACCGTAATAGACGTAAATATCAATTGAAAAGCATATACATTTACAAATTGATATATTCTGTCCCAAAAAAACTTTTTAAAACAGCAAGCTCTTTGAAGCATGGCGTGAAGAAAATGCTTTTTCCCAAAACCGAAGCGTTTTTTTTTTCTCCCTATTTTTCTCATGGGCTTTTGTTATATATTCAGAGATACATTGGGTAAACATAGGCAACAAAAGGAAGAACTATGGAGATAATTCCCCAGCATTCTTAAACTAAAAAGGGAAATCATTGTACACTGCCAAAATCTGGGAAGGCCCTCTAGCTTCCCCACCCCGGGTCCCCCTTTGATGGCGCCCACTACAATGTGGATTTATGTTCACCAGAATATCACCTACTGTATAACAAGTAGAGTATAAAGCGCCATATTGGACTACCATATGGCTACTAACCTCAGAGGTTGGTAGCAACTATCAATGTAGAAATTTGAGAGCAGAATGAGCCTCAGGATAGAACTAGTTCTCACTCAAGCATGCTATATAATTGGCTGTAGTGAGAAAGTAAAAAATGTCTCAGGAACCAGATGGATTTGAAATGTTCCATTATTCATAAACACTTTTTTTTTTTTTGCATTTGTACTTGTTCCCATTCCCAAATATTCTGCCACAGAAATTTGCTGAAGAAGGTGTGAAAAGGGACAAAAATCTTTGCTTGCTTTTCTGGAAGGTGTCCCTGCAGCCACGGTACCCAAGGAGCTAGAAGAAATGGCTGTGGCAGTTTGCTTAGGAACTTCTCTCCGCCTGTTTGTGTAATGCGTGAATGTGGGGGGAGGGGGTCTTTGACGGAGGGGGGCTGATCGTGAACGTGGTCGCAGGTGACCATGGGCTCTCTGAGCTAAAAGCTGTGGAAGCTCATCTTCTCCAAACTCAGCTGCTATTTCCCCCTTTTTGATCATTCAAGTGATGGCCACTGGATGTCCTTCTGATAGGAAGTGGCTTCCTAGGGGAGAAAATCACTCAGTCTACTTCCTACCTTCCATTCCGCTCCCCATTCCCCTCTCCTTTCCTCCAGCTCAAGAGAGAAGGCAGGGGTGCTTCAACTAGAGGTGGAGATTTTTTTTTCTTCCAAATAAATAATGTGCTGAGCAACAAAGGAGAAACTCATCAGTGACAAGCATAAACAATGAAGGGTTATAAAACCCTCGCAGACAAGCAGCTTGGCAGTTTGGTAATTTACATACCAGATGAAATGCAAGAAGGAGAGCACCTTTCAAAAGAATATTTGTTTGTGAAAGAAGAAAATCCAGGCCCCCTGCTCTGTAACGCGGTAATGGAGGACGCAAGATTGTGTAACAACCACGGGACAGCAAAGCCATGGGGTCTTGTCAGACATTTGCCCTCTCCTTACAAATAAAGCATCTACCCTGGGGAGGTGGAGAAAATGTCTATCTGAGACAGTAGTGTAATTATTGGTTAGGGGGGCAGTTTGTTTCGTGTGATTTATACCGAGAATTAAATAATGGGTAGGTCTGAGGTTGGTAATATACAATTAGTCGGAAAGACTAATCCTATCCATGCTTTCACACTTAAATCTTACTCATCCCAACTTCAGTTGATCGTGTGGAAACTTGCGGGGTAGATAGCAGGACAGGATCCACAACTGGAGATTTCAATGTAAATGCAGTGAGATGGAACAGTCGCGGTGATAAAATACAGTGTGAGTTTTGTTGGTCGCTGATGACTTTACTACGGTTAGCTAGAATTTTTATATGTCTGGGTCTCTTCTCCTTTATGGAGAAGAATGTGCCTTTAGATGACTCAATAAGACATCACCTCTGAATGACCCAGCTGTAACTTGAGAACATATTAAATTGTTTACAGGTAATTTACTTTTTCATGATACTCAATAATAAAGATACTGTAAAGTTCTGGGCAGACACTTGACAATAGCAATCCTTCAATCCAGCCTTCTAGGCTAGGGGACTGCTGCTGTCCCCCGAACTTTTCTTTGAAACACTTCTCAGGGATATGCCACTCTTACATTCTCGGGTATTTGCTTTCCATGATACGCGTTGTCTCGACCATTGTCTTTCCAAACTCCTGATCTTTTTTGGCCCGGGAGAAATCTTAAAGACCATCTCGTTCCATCTCCTCTTTCTAGAAACTACAGAACAGCCAATGACATGCCCAGGGTCAGAAGCTATCCACGAAACTAGGAGCAGAAACCAAGCGAGCACAGATTTCTCACATGACAACGGTACCATCGTAGTCTAGTCTGTCTTGTCATCCGATAGTCTTGTCATCATCCAATTGCTTCCATTATGACTTACTTCCCAGGTTACAAAAGCTTTGGTGGCTGGGAAACTGTTGTTATCGATTGGCTTTTTCTCCCCGAGTGCAATGCTGGAAATTCATACTAGAAAAGAGACGACTATGTTGGATATGTTGCCCCCAAAAGACACCTGGTGTCCTCCACCAAGCAGGTACTCATCATTCTTCTCCGTTCAAACTGTGGCAACTACCAATCTGCTTTCTGTCTCAATGGATTTATCTATTCATGATATTCCGTAGAAACAGAATCAGATGCTATGCGACCTCTTGTGTCTGATTTCTTTCATTTGGCATCGTTAGAGTTCCATCCACATTGTAGCGTACGATCGTTTATCAGTGCGTCATTTATTCATATGGCTAAATGATATGCCATCATAGGTGTCCACCACGGCTGGTTTGTCCATTCATCCAGGGATGGACACTGAAGTTGTCCCTACCTTTTAGTTCCTGTGAATAGTGCCGTTATGGAGATGAGTGCACATAAATTTGTTTGAATACCCATTTTCAATTCTTGCGGGTATATACCTACAAGTAGAATTGCTGGCCCATATGGTAATTCTATGTTTAACTTTTTGAGGAAGTGCCAAAATCTTTTTCACAATGGCTGAACCATTTTGCATGAGGAATACAATTTTGGGTTACAAAAGTATAAAATATAGTATGAGTTTAGTGTACAAAAAATACCCCTCGACAATTTGGTAAGAACTGCTGTGCAGTCTGTCATTTACACGCACTCTCTATTTATAGGTGGAGGCTCTGACATATCCAGGTTTTATAAGAGGCATGGGATGAATTTTCCCAGGATGCGTTCGATTCATGGGCCCTCACCGGCTCATATGAACGCCTCAGTTCTGATCTCTTGGATAAACAGTAGGGTGCTGTGTGGTTGTTCAGATTGTTTGCCACCTATACTGTTTTCTGCTACCCTGACTAGGGAATAGTTGGTTCTTTAGGCTCCAAAATTGGTTCTTTCTAATGTGAGGAGTTATCGGTCTACCCTAATGTTCTCAAGTCACCCTTTGGAGTCTAAATATCTACTTACAGTACCCACCCAACAAGTAGAACAGCTCTAATATCATGCGGACCCACAGGACACCCTGCGTTCCACAGGGTATGAGAGATGGGTCTTACCCTCAAGGAAGTTAAAGATTAGATGAAGGAGGCCCCTGGGTGGCTCAGTCAGTTGAGCGTCTGACTCTTGATCTCAGCTCAGGTCTTGGTCTCAGGGTTGTGGGTTCAGGCCTCACACTGGACTCCGTGCTGCGCATGAAGTCTACTTTAAATAAAAGATTATATGGAGAATGAGACTGACATGTTTGCAAATCTGCTAACCGTATAGAGAATAAATGCTCAAAAATTATACGAATACAACAATCTGGCTAAGCGATTCGAGAAAATGCACAGAAAAGGTAAAATTTGAATTCAGTGCTCAAGAAGGAGTAGTAGTTAAAAGGCAGAGAGGAAAGGGGCCGGCATTTTTAGTGTAGTATAGAGTATGCAAAGGCATAAAGCAGGTCTAAGTGTGGGTTTAAATAGAAGACAAAATTTACCCATCACAGTAGTGGGAGGTAGGAGTTTGTAACCACTGGTTAGTCTGGAACCACTGGCTGAAGATTCTGGATGTCAATCTGGTATTCATTGTGATGTGGAGTCTTCAAAAGGGCAAAGATGATGAAAAGCACTCTCTTTGATCAATTACTCCTACAGGATAGATTGGAGAAGGAAGAAAGTTAGGAAGCTTTCATTAGTCTCCAGGCATCCCATGATAAGAAAGAGTCCGAATTAAGTTAGAGACAAAAGAAACTGAAGTTATGTGAGAGAATCTCAAATCGAGAGGACTTGGTGACGGATATGGTTTGGGATGTAGAGGAAGGAAAAGCAGTTGTTGATGGTGCCTGTGAGGCTTTTAAGGCTGGAGGATCCAACAAATCCTGGCAATCTTCATAGAGTCAACTCACCTAGAAGGAGGAGGAGAAAAAGATCCTGGGTTAGCAAAGACAGCGGGGCATTTAAGGAGAAAATATGCTAGATCGTCATTGTAGAAAAGCGTCTGTGATTTGATAAACCTCTCACCTTTTGAGAAGAAAAGTTCTGGCAAGTTGTCTTGATAAACTGATCATGTGAAGGCATTTGAAGGCGAATGAGATCTTTGAGTATGTGTGCCGAATCTACCAATTGGGGGACACCCCTTCTATCTGGACCAGGTGATTTTTAAAAATATTTTTATTACAATGAGATGTAGCCTTCAAAGAGGTGAAACCAATGGGTCTCCCACTCATCTCTCCTCACCCTCATTGAGAGCCATGCTGAGCAAAATCCAGATATTATCCCTACTGCCTCCAGCACACTCAACCCTAACCTTTCCATCTTCTAAATGATACTGAGAGCCAGAGCTGGTGTCGCTCCTTTGGTGGTGAGGAGGTCAGGAACAAAGTTAGTCAAGCTCTTTTGGAACCAACCAGCTACTGATTCTAACATGGATAAGGGCTCATCTGACTCTTTTTCCCCGGGGTACTCTTTGAGATTCCACAGGGACAAAAAATAATCAATAAGCATGTCACTTGGCTTCATTTGGCATAAAGATGGACCAGCTTTAGTCTTCGTGACATGTCTAAGGAGCTGGATGACAGGAAAAGCAAGTAAGTAAAGGAAAATCAGAGACTTTTAGATAATTAATCCTTCCACAGTGGTATCTTTCAGACATGACAAATATTGCCTAAGAGAAAAAAAAATCATAATCAATGTATTAGCTCCCCCAAACAGGTAAAATTGTCATAATAGCAACACAAATAATAACAATTTTAAACCGTTTCTCTGGGTAAAGTCCCGTGGTGGACATTATTTTAGTTAATCCTCACAACTATATCTATGATAATTAACCCAAATTTATAGATGGGAAAACGCAGTTTTAGAGAAGCCCGAGTTTCTAGGTCAAAGAAAGAACAAATAAGATGCTTTCAGCTTTAGCACATCTTAACCATATGACCATTGGGAGGAAATGTTTAACTGAGACTGGAGGCGAAAATACTAACATAGAATTAACATAGAATTAACCTTCAAAACTTTGAAATTTTTTTTCAAAGTTTATTTAATTTTGAGAGAAAGAGAGAGACAGAACACGAGTGGGGAGGGACAGAGAGAGAAGGAGACACAGATCCAAAGCAGGCTCCAGGCTCTGAGCTGTCAGCACAGGGACTGACGCGGGGCTCGAACTTGTGAATGGCGAGATCGTGACTTGAGCTGAACTCGGACACTCAACCGACTGAGCCACCCAGATGCCCCATGAAGGCAAATTGTTAAGGAGATTGTTGTATTAAACATGTTCACATCAAAGAGGGATGCCAAGGAGGATACAGATTAACAACAGACATGAATGTGGAGAAAAGGAAGTCACTGGGTAGAACTTTGAGAGAGTACATTTTTAGACTAGTCATGACAGTAGAAATGAGATGCAGGAAGCTCAGGTATGATTGGGTAATGAACATGTGGTAGAACTTGGGGTTAGAAAAAGGCAATCTGGAAGTCTTCCAGTGGAAAAGAAAACATGGAAGCCATCACTGAAGAACCAAGTGAGCTGTCCTCACTACAAGGACCTTGTGCATGAATGAAGGCAGGTATGGACCTGTCAGCTGAACAGGAGAGCCAGAGGGAAAAGGGATAGAAGAGAGATTTGAAGGAAGACCTGAGATCAGAAGCTTGTATCAAGAGATAGGTACTTTGGGGAAAGACAAACACCTGTCCTGGTAAGAGCAGAGGAGGGCAAAAAAAGGAATGAGTGGCTTAAAATGAAATTCATTACTATCCCCTCACAATCCCAACAGTTGATGTATTTAGTTTGTTAATTAGTCAGTTATTTGTTTCATTGTTGTTGTTGTTGTGTTGTGTTGTGTTTTGCTTCAATGGCAAACATACCCCTTTCCTACCATGGATGTTTGAGAAGTTTTGCCCACCTTTGACCCCATCCACTGTCTCCATTCAGCTCCTGGTCTTCAATGGTCACTTTCCTATTTGACAATTCTCTTCCATCCCCCCCAGTACTTGTAGCCCCACCACTAGCTTGTAGTATTTTGATAATAATGCTATCAACAGAACCCCTTCTATGTTCCAGGCATTGTGATTAAGTCTCAGAACAGCATAGCTGAAGATGGGCATTATTACATCATTTTGTGGGAGAACACAAGGGTTTCAGGGTGGAAGGAACTTACTTGAGCCCACGTGTCTATAAGTGAAGAACCAAAAAAGCGAACTCACTCTGTCTAACTGAAAAACTGAAAAATCACACTCTTGAAAGCACATGCCTCTCCTTGTACAGGGCAAAGAAAGCCCTTGTAAGAGATATGGTGGAAACCAGACTAGAGAATCAACAGAGATAACAATTAGTACTGACAGCCCCCCTGGGTTTGGACAGTGTGAGGCTGCAGTGGCCACTTGTACCCAAATCAGTGACTTCGCCAGGAAGGGACTACAGCCTGGAGGTGGGAACATAAAAGCGGTAATAGGGATCATCACAGGGAAGAATTGACATAGCAAGGACAAGGAAGGTGGAACCCAAAAGCCGAATCATGGTCTTGGGATTGAAGGAAAACATGATTGAGCACAGAGGCAAATGAATGACTTCCACCTGAGGGCCCCCTCTGCCAAGGCCATTTGGAGTGGCCTTGAACGTGTAGTTTTGTTCCCTAGTTCTCAACACTGAAGGTGTAGTTTTGACTCCTGGTTCTCAGGTGTTGGCCTCCTGGAACTGAGTCCATCGATTCCCCTCATGTAAGCTTTTAATTTTACACTAAAATACGCGTACGCATTTATATTTATATATAACATAAGCATCAAACTTCACTACGAGAACACATTTACTGTTTTCAAGTTTTTCACTTCTTCTCCAGTCCTTGTACAGAATCACGTTGAAATTGTAAATAGTTCCAAAAAGGAAAGAGATTCCGTATCTTATGTGTGTTTCACTGTTCTTTACTTTTCACAATTTTCCATTTCCAGGGAGGCTAAGACTCCGTTAAGTTGCCCTCATTTTTACCTAATTGATCCCCGCTGTTGGACGTTTAGGCTGTTCTCAGACTTTTATTCTTGACAATAATACTGCAAGAGAATATTTATGAAGAAAGCAATCTCCTTCTTTTGAATTGTATCCTTTGTTGAAAATTACAGAAGCAGAGTTACTGGGTACAGAGATTCTTATTTGTAAATAAGCCTTTATGTTCCCATTCATTAATGTTTCATTGTTCTTTGTCACCACTCCATGTCCAAGTTAATTATTTCCCCAAATGTGGATTTTCAAAGACACAGTTGTAGCTTTGACATTCATATCATTCCTATCATTGCTCAATAGCAGTTTTTGTAGAATGCATATATAGTTGGAGGTTACCTATAACTGCAGGGCATAGTGCTTATAATATTAAAATAAAATCTTATATCCCTTTTTTTTAACATTTATTTATTTTTGAGACAGAGAGAGACAGAGCATGAACAGGGGAGGGGCAGAGAGAGAGGGAGACACAGAATCTGAAACAGGCTCCAGGCTCTGAGCTGTCAGCACAGAGCCCGACGCGGGGCTCAAACTCATGGACCGTGAGATCATGACCTGAGCCGAAGTCAGACGCTTAACCGACCAAGCCACCCAGGCACCCCCTTATATACCTTTTTTTAAGTTTATTTATTTATTTTGAGAGAGACGAGACAGTGTGAGCAGAGGAGGGGCGGAGAGCGAGGGAGACAGAGAATGCCAAGCGGGCTCTGAGCTGTCAGCACAGAGTTCGACACAGGGCTTGAACTCACGAAACTGGGAGATCATGACCTGAGCCATAAACCAAGAGTCTGATGCTTAACTGACTGAGCCTCCCAGAGGCCCTTACATTTTTTTTAAGTTTATTTATTCATTGTAAGACAGAGAGGGAATGAGAGTGGGGGAAGAGCAAAGAGAGAGAGAGAGAGAGAGAGAGAGAGAAACCCAAGAAGGCTCTGCACCGTCAGCACTGAACCTGATGTGGGGCCTCAAACTTGTGAATCACAAGATCATGACCTAATCCAAAGTCAGACACTTAACCAACTGAGACACCCAGGCACTTGTATACATTTATACAGTGCATTATACATATTATATCTGTCATACTATTAGCTTGCCTCTGCAGTCTTAAAGATATGAGGACATGCATTCATGTTCCTATGTTGGATATCGAGGCTGCTTTTCAACATGTGAAAGGAAGTAGGGGACTGAAAAACACTAATATCACTTTGCAACCAAAATGCATATTCCAGGTTTCTCTTCCTCTACACTTTTCTACGTAGATGAAGACTTAACGGTATCCACGTCAGTGTTAAAACTGAGTTCTTGCGTCCTCATAATCATCTAATTGATGCGTGCGTGTGTGTTTTCTATTACGCGCAATGGTTCCTGCCGTTTCAACTCTTTGGCAACCTTAAACAACCCGACCATCACTAATATTTTGAACATCTTTTGAAGCTTCACTGACCACCGCCACCAAAGAATGGACACATGTGCTATATGGATCAGCGTTTCCTCCTGACTATTTAACAAAAACCTCCCTGTGAGGTTGATAAGCAAACAGACATCAACAAGAGAATGGCAGCTAATTCCTCAGAGAGCCTGTCGGAAGTCATACTTCCCAAGTCAGGAAAAGAAAGGCAGGACACGAGTGGTTCAGAGAAAGGTGCAGTGTTCCAGGACAGACAGGAAGCAGTGACATATGGCAACTGAATCAAAGGGGAATGTGGAGGCTCTGTTCAATTGTTTGAGTTCACAAAATCCACAATCCTTAAGCGATGTGGTCCTTTGACCATAACTTGAGTGAAATCCAAAACACTGGTTGATGGCCGTGTCGGTGAATGAAACAATATTGCAGACGAAACGAGGCTTCCTTGTCAAATGAATAAGAATGAGAAACGTGGCCTTGATTTTAGTTGAGGGTCATATAGAGACATCTTGCCCAAGAGTTATGACTTGGTTTTTTTTTCTTGAAGATTAATTTCCACGACGATTTTGAATATTTACAGATCAGGTAGTAATTTAGAATCGAACTGAGTTGAATTCCAATTAAGAGCTAGAGAAGCCATACACTGAGGAAAGAAAACATGGGAATAAAAACATTTAGTGAACTTTAAATCATGAGATCGACAGTCAGAGTAACCATCCCACTGTAAAGGTTCAGAGTCAGGGTCACAAATCTCTGGATTTGGTATTTTTTGTACTATTGCAGAGGACATTAGGTAATAGGGAAAGTAGATGGATGCCTTTAAGTGGAGGGAGACAATGGCGAGAATGTGGGACCCAAGAAAGCCAGCTCCTGGAGGCCTATTCTTCTTGGTCTGCTCTCCCTTTTCAGTTTCTGGCCACCACACGGAAGCCACCCATCTCTTCCCCCTCTCCTGAAGTCACTCAGATAAGCGTGTCTTCCTTGGAACCAAAAGGAGTCCCCATTCTCCCGGCTCCTGTCCCAACACATATCCCATCACGTTTACCTTGTGCCAAAGGTACACCTGATCTTGGAAAGCATATTCTGATCTTGTGCGTGTGCTCACAAGCCCGCAAGGGGAAAGAAAGTAGCAAGAAAGGCACACACTGGGATATGTGTTGCAATACGAAAAAATGTGAAGGTTATAGGGAAATGGAAAACGCACGTGATACTCTGCATTCTTATTTAAAAGGAAAACAAACAAACAACAACAACAACAAAAAACCAATAACAAAACGTAGAAGCTCAGAGGGCTCCCCCAAAGAGAGTTTTCCTTTCCCTGGCATTTTTATTCCTCTTTGAGATTTAGTTTCATTTTCAGTGATTTCTTCAGTGTGTAAAATAACATTTCACTCAAGAGTTAAAAGGGGTCAGTTTGGGTCTTGTCAGGGTGCTTTGGATCTTTCTCGCTGACCTGAAATTAGTGCCTGTGCATCTAAGTGCTACTGCAACCAGCCAGCACACCATGAAATATGTTTTCCGCTACAATGAAATTGCTGTCAGTGCATAAAACAAATGGACTCGGTTAGAAATAGTCTGACGACACCTTTAAATGGGATCTTCTGGATGTACGTTACTTTGGAGAGGACTTTCAAAATTTGCTCTTATTAAGACTTGATTATAATTTTACTTCCCATCCACGGAAGCTATTTATAACTCAGGTCGTCCTCATAGCAGCCTCAAGGGGGTGAGTTCTGTATTGTAAGCCCCAATGCCCAGATAAGAAGACTGAGGTTCAGAAGCGTTCATATCTTGCCCTGGGCCTCAAGCTCATAGCTGGAGGATTTGGAACCTAAGCCAAAGCCTGGAAATCTCTAATCTTTGTGTTTGTTTGTTTTTCGCCCACCCCCCCCCCCCCCCCGCCCCGACCTTCTGACTCATCTTATTCAAAACTGCACTGGTTAGGCTTTGGCTGTATACAACAGATGATTCAAACGACCAGAGGTTAGACAAGATAGACCTTTGTGTTCTCCCTATATCACAATAAGTCTGAAGCTAAGCAGTCCAGAGCTCATACACAGAAATGAGTTCAGCTTCCCCACTGCAATCAGGCACATGAAGGCAGCTGCAATTCCAGTCATCACAACTATCATCCCGGCAGCAGAAAGCAGTTAAAAACAAGGGAAAGGAGGGGTTCCTATATCAGGGAAGCACCATTTTTCCAGAAATATGCAGAAACGACCAGGAATGTGTTTCCTGTGATCACCATAGTGGTTTAACATCCCTAGAGATGCACTTTTTTTTTTTACCTTATTACATCGCTTCCCCCACCAACAAAACAAACAAACAAAAAAACAGGGATTCTGTCAGTAAGAAGGAAAGTGGGAATGGATTTTACATAAGTATCCAGGGATACCTGTCCTTCAAGGTATCTATATTTCCACTTCACAAAAAATCAACTGTTTCCTTTGGAGCATTTTTGTCCCAATGGTATACTCCTATTCCCTATTATATGTTTACCAGCTGAAAGCATGCACACATGTTGACCAATTGTCACTGTGGCTGGCTCTCTGGCCGCTCTATATAAATTATCTAGATGACAGGGCACCTAGGTGGCTCAGTCGATTTGAGCGTCAGACTCTTGATTTGGGCTCAGGGCATGATCTCACAGTTTCATGAGTTCGAGCCCCGCATCGGGGTCAGCCCACTGACTGGATCCTGCTTGAGATCCTCCCTCTCTTCCCTTTGGCTTAATCCCAGGTCATGCTGAATGTGCACCGGAGAATATGAACTATCTAAAAAAATGTATCCATTTTCTAACATAGAGGGGAGGTGGGGCAGGACAGGGAGAGAGTCTGAAAGAGGAGATGGCAGTAATGACCGAAAAGAAATGGCCAGTGGAACCGGCGGATGGCCCCAACAGTGTGGTAGCTCCAAACCCACGCTAGGAAATTCAAGAAGACTGGAGGGCTCTACGATGATGAGTAAGACGGTAAAACAAGCTTATCGCATCTGGAAGTGAGGATGTAACCCCCGAGCTTGCTAAAGTCATTTCAGAGGGCTGGTGGTTGAAACAAACAAGCAAACCAACAAAAAACACACCTGTGTTCGGGAGGGATGTAGAGAAAAGGGAAATTTCAGCTACAGATGTTAATGGCTAACGAGTCATTTTTTCAAAAGCTTTCTTGGCAAAGAGAAGGAGACAGTGATGGTGGGAGCCAGGAATATATATAGCGGTGGTGGAGTTCGTTATTTCCATGGTAGAATGGTAGGTACAGTTTGAGCCTGTGGGAAGGTAGTTCTTAGAAGGATACCGGTGAGTTTCCAAAAAGATGGAACAAGGGCTGGAAGAGATGAGAAGGCTGTTACAACACCTCAAAATAATGTTTAATTAATGTCATTGCTTTTCTATAACCGTACCAATAAATACAGAACATTCACCCCCAAATATAGATGGGGTATATACACCTGTGTATACACATACCTTCGCATAAACCATAGAGATGTGAGCTGTTACCATTCTCAGGGTATAAAAAGTGAGACTATAACACGGGCGATGTAGAAAGTTCATTATTTAGATGACGATAAATAAGACAATAATTGACACGGGTGACGGTGTAGATAATAAGATAGTAAAAACGTCTTTTAGAATCCCTTTAAAGGTTTACCCATCCCTCCACATATTAAAGAGCATGTCTTTTGGACATTTGGATCATTTCCACTTTCCAGCTACACACACCATCACACATAGAGGTTCTACAGCTGTTCCGAGACACACAGGTAGAAAAAGGAATAAGAATATACAGCCTTATTTTATTTTTTTTAATTTTGTTAATGTTTATTTTTGACAGAGAGAGAGAGACAGAGCATGAGCAGGGGAGGGGAAGAGAGAGAGAGGGAGACACAGAATCCGAAGCAGGCTCCGGGCTCCGAGCCGTCAGCACAAAGCCCGAGGCGGGGCTCGAACTCACACACCGCGAGACTATGACCTGAGCGGAAGTCGGACGCTCAACCAACTGAGCCTCCCAGGCGCCCCAACGTAGCCTTATTTTAATATCACATTGACATTAGAAATGGTAAGATTTATAGGATGATCGTTAGTATTTTGTGGACAGTATATAGCTCCAGAATGTTTTCATCCTCTCCTCGTATTAGTCATAATTATTACTGTCCCTTTTGGATATTAGTGTTCTTTTCTTTCAAGAAACTTTTGTAAGTGGAAAACTAACTTATGCTTTGAACGAAATGAGTTCATTTTGCCCTCATCCTGGAATGATAAGTTAACTGAGAATGGAATTTTAAGTTGGTCATTATTTTTCACTCATACTTTGAAATTTTCTTTCTTTCTTTCTCTCTCTCTTTCTTTCTCTCTTTAATTCTTTCTTTCTTTCTTTCTTTCTTTCTTTCTTTCTTTCTTTTTCTTTCTTTTTTTTAAGCAGGTTGGGGTGGGTCGATTTCATTTCTTATCTGAGATACAGTAAATACACTGAGAGGAGTTTAAAACACGATCCACGAGGTTCTTCCCCATTCCACCACCTCCTTTTCTTAGAAATAGCAGGCAAGGCGGAGTTTGTTTGTTTTCCATCACCATTCACTTCCAACCTCTTTGAAATGATCGTTGCATTGTCTTATGTCCATTATCGCCCTTGTAAAAACTTTAGGGTTGAAATAACTCACGGGTATGCAGTTGTAGGTAATTTGCCTATTCTCAACGATCGCTTTACGATTTCCTTTCCTTTTCTCGTGCTTTCCCGAAATTTTACTCTGTGTATAGTCTGATGCGATTTCTAATTATGCTTCATTTCATACCTCTCAAATATAAAAAGCAAGTCCTTTGTAAAATGGCGAACCTTTATATTTTCAAAATATCCTTTCCCCCTTCCCCCTTCCCTTTTGGTTCTCTCATTCTTTTCTTCATATAATTTTCTCCTATCTTCATACTTACCGTCTCTTTGTTTTTATGCTGAATTCTTGGCAACTGTCTTCTAATAAAATCACTAATGCATTTTTTACAAATGTCTGGCTTGCTATTTAGCTCTATTATCTGCTATTAAAAGTTTTAAAGACTACATTTTAAAATTATAATTCTATTCCATTCTTTTTTTCACATTTGTTCTATTAGCCTTGCTTTTTGGCGGGATGTTTTATTCTTATATATTTTAAATCTGTTCGAGCTCTAAAGTTTGTTTTGTTGTGTTTCCTGGTTATTAGTTTTAGTACAGTTTTTTTCCCCTCTGTTTTGTTCTCTTGTTAGACTCTGGAGTCAGCTTCAATAAAGATTTGTCTTTATGTTGTGGGATTTACAAAGTCAACTGTAAGTTTCAATTTTGCACAAAGACAATGGGACATAAGACTCAGTTGTTTGCCTAAAGGAAAAAAAAATATGTCTAGTTCATTGGTTTACTCAGAGCCCAGATGGAGGCCAGCTCCATTCTTAACCCTCCTATTAAAATGAGCACATAAAAATTAGAATTGGGATAGGCTACAACCCTATTGAACAGCCTTTAGGAGCAAGTGTATAAACCCCCTGCCCTTACATGTAATTCTGAATAGAGACCAGATAGAACCTTACCAAATCATTCATTTGTTCCAAGCACCCAACTAAATGACAATTCGATTTGCATCCTGGTGAGGCCTTGTGGACAAGTTCGTATCGATGGAGATCTGTTTGAGTGAGAAGTGTCTCTCAAGTGCCTACAAGCTCAAGACAGTTAAGGGCACGAGTGCCTTCTCTGTGCCCTTCTCCCTACCCCAGGCCCCCCTGACTATGTGTGGAACAAAAGTTCTTTGTCCACCACCTGCCCCCCACCATCACCATCATATCAGACTGTGAGATACATAAATTATCAGATATTCGTACTTTGCTTTACCACTGATTTGGGGGTTTATTTGTTATTGCAGCATATCCTTGCCAGCTCTGACTAATAAACTTTGTGTACAAGGCCCTCCACAATATATGTCTTGCCTACTTATCCAGGATCATTTTATATCATTCTCCCCTTGTTTAGTAAACTGCCAGCGTGTTGGCATTGTTCAGTTTCTTAAATACAGTTACTACTCATTTTTACTTGGGACTTCTGCACATGCTGTTCCCCTATTGGACATGATCTTCCTTGCCTCTATCTGCAATCCTCAGGTAATACATCAGGTTGTTTTTTTTTTAATGTTTTGTGTATTTATTTTGAGAGAAAGAGAGAGTGTAAGTGAGCATGGGTGAGCAGGGAAGGGGCCGAAAGAAAGGAAGAGAGAGAGAATCCCAAGCAGGCTCCACGCTGCCAGCCTAGAGCACAACACGGGGTTCGATCTCACGAACGGTGAGATCACGACCTGAGCCAAAATCAATTCGGATGCTTAACTGACGGAGTCACCCAGGTGCCCCCGTATACCAGTTTCTTAAGGAGGCCATCCTTTGTTCTCCATTCTAAAACACATGCTTCATTGATTTTCTTTCATAGAGCCCTATCTTTTTCCTCAATAGCATTTTGTTCAATATTTAATTATGTGCTTATTTGTACATCTTCCCTCACCAGCTTGTATTCTCTGCATGTGCAAGGAAAGGAATTGTTCTCTTTGTTACTATTTACATGACACAAGACTTTAGCTCAATACACATGTTTGTCGATTAATATGTATTAGCCGTTGAATGAATGAACTGCTCATTTCAGACTTGTGCATTGGCTGAGCCCCTGGATGAAGAACGTCCATTATATACTCTTCTGTGAAATATGAGGAAGAAAGTATTATATAGTGGATAATTTGAATGAGACAGTACATGTGTAAGTCTCCTGAAACTTACCTTATCATATTCAAATTCTCTTTGGTAATTATTATAACAACTAAACAATACAATCCTCGACAATGACTGGTAGTGTTCTATCAGTAGATGCCGGGATTATTCTTTACATAATACAGTGTTCCCTGAAAATAGAAAATCAAATATATAGTTACATAACACCTAACTCCATAATATGTAAGTATTACCTAGGTAGAAAATATATTTCCTTGTCGATTACATAGTCATCATTTTCTCTCTCCTCTCAGGAGGAATTTGAGGACAATTTTTTTTTTCTTAATTGTCTCCTTACCCCTGGTAATTTGCAGCATAATGTTTATCGCATAGTAGACGTTCAATCTGTTTTATGAAAAATAAATGAATGGCTAAATACATGAATTTTGATCTGATTAATAATAGTTAGAATAATAAAGTGGTGACTGCCAAAGAAATCAAAGATGAACAATGATAAGAATTTAATCCTGAATTCACTTTTTTTTTTTTAAGAGAAGAAGCTCCTCCACAGGTGCTTGGTGTAATGAGATGATTGAATAGGTAAAATCGTCCTGAGAGGGGGGAGTTTCCGAGACCCTGAATCCAGTCCAGGCAAACATAAATAACAATGAAATGATAATACAGTGCATGACCTATTTGATATTTTTATTACTGCTCTGAGAAATCCCATCACCGGGTTGATACTATAGTGATTCCAAGCCAGAGACATCTTGACAATTGGTTTTAGTTTTGAGTATAATTACATTGTTCATTTAAACACGCAAGATAAAGCTGTTTAATCAGAACACGACTGCTTGTTCGAAATAGATGTAGCAGCTATTTCTTTTCCTTCCAATGCCGGATCAGTTGTTTTTGCTAATACAGACAAAAAGGACTTGGTGAGATCATTCTCATGTAAAATTGAAGAGCTGATTAGGAAAGGTGTCCCACATGGGTTCATTCTGGCTTTTGGTCCCGCGGGAAACAAAGGGGAGGGTGGTACATGTTGAACAAAAGAAAAAGATGAGTAAAAAAGGTGGTCCTGAGAGTGAGAGAGAGCTGTGGAAAATCAAAGTTTAATTAACACATGCAGGTCTTGTGTTAATAAAACCCAAAGCTTCAAATTCTCAAGAGGTTAAAAGAGGGCTTCCCGTGTGTGTGTGTGTGTGTGTGTGTGTGTGTGTGTGTAATAACGGTTTACAGGTTAAACACAGCAAACTCCATCTCTCCCTGAGAAGGTGAAACGTCACACCCACGTTTACACCCCGGGGCTGAAACTGATGGATGTGTGACACAGTGAAGAGGTAAAATTATTTCTCATTGTCAACTGCATCCCTGTCAAGTGTCGGACGTATGAAAGGTGCAGAATTGAAGAGAATCTGAAAACAGAGGCCCAAACAGCTTGGAAGGAATCAAATATATTGAACAGAGAGAAGAGCTGGGGTACTTTGCTGTCAGGCTGATCTGCTCGTTGTAAACAAAACAGCTTTAAACTCCCATTTCACACTGTTAACTAATCTGGTCCCTGACCTTGTCCCCATTCCTGGGGCTGGGGGAGGTCCTGTCTGGAGACAATCTCACCTATAGTCATAACAGGGACTTGCCTCCCCTTAGGGGGGCCACTTTCTTCAGGGTGATTGCTTCCTTGTGCTTTAAACCCCTGACCCATTCCAGCTTATGATTCATTATTCATCAAATTTCTGAGTCCACTTAAAAAAATAGTGGTGAGGTTGCTGCTCAAATATGGGGGGGGGGGTGGTGGTGTAAGGGGGTAGGGAAAGTGGCATTCTGGAAAAAAAGGACAACCCTGTCAAAACATGACAGCTGATCCAATGCCTGTTTTATACTATTCATAGAAAATGCCAAATTCTGCAAATAGTAACCACATGTACATTGGCTTCGCAGACTCAATGTTCTGCTGCAAAATGAGACGTGCTTTATTTTCGTGTGTCATCAAAGGAGGCGAAAATATCATTCTAGCCTTCTAGGCTTAACCCTGTGGGCTCTCGATTGCTAAAAGTTCAACATGAGCAGCACACACACGCACAGGCGCGTGCGCTCGCGCGCACACACACACACACACACACACACACGCACACATGCCCAGGCTACATGAGCCCTTGGCCCAGGCAGCCCACTCCCCCCCCCCACCCCCCCACCCCCGCCTCCAGAAAGACGATTCAATTCATAAATCTGTTCCTGGGCCATTTTTATTCATAGCCACAGGATCATTACAGCGACAAGCTCACATCTGACGTTTATGATCTTGCTTGCTTTGCCAAAGTGGAGGAGGGGAGAGGAAACAGCGGGGGGGGGGGGGGGGGGATCTGTAGCAGGCGGGAGGTGGTACCACACAGACTCCCATGAGCTCAGCAGCCAAAGCAGGGATTCTGAAGACTGAAGACCATTTCTTGCCCCGATTCCCTTGGCTGGTGCCTTCCGCGTTTTGTTTGGATACATCAGGACTGCTGTCTTAGTTCCAATCTCCTTTTGGGGGGGGCCTGGCTGGTATCCCCTCCCACTGATACCGTGTGCGCAGAGGGCCTAATCCAACCGCAACCAACCGGTGCCAGGCCGGGCCCTGTTCTTGCCTAGGAATGTCTCTAGCACCTTCCACATGACCACCGGCTCCGAAGCGGCCTCCTGTTTATCTTCTCCTCCATAGCAAATAGCGTTTGTAGCTGCTGCAGTAAATCTCTTTCAGTCTGGAAGCCTCAGCCCTGGGCTGAGCTGGCTTCCACCCCCTAGACCCGCATGTGTTCTGTCTTTGACAGTTATTTCAAAATGTCCGTGCTTGGCCTCTTGATGAAAAACAAAAGATCCCATAAAGGGCTAGGAAACTTCCCTGTCTTCCCATTCGGGCCTCGGTACACGGGCAGGACAGTATGTCCCAGGGAAATGGCATCCATCTGCTCTGTTTCCCCACTGAAGGGGACATAATAAATGGCAGAGCCTTCTGCCCACAGCCTTCGTGACACAGGACCCGGCGGATCCTTTCTAATGGCAATAAATAAATGACGGAAGTTTTAGGCACCAGACTAGTGAATTGGGTGGTTAAGCCTCGGGCTTTTATCTCCCTGACCCCTGTTTGAACTCAACCTTGGTTCCTAAGTGCAGGGCAGACAAAGTGGGGTGGGAGGAAGGCTTCTTATCGACATGAACACCCCTTCCAGCTCAACATAAAGAAATATGACGCCACGTGTGTGCCTGTGACTGGGGGGGGGGGGGGTGAAGGTGGGGGTGGGGAGGGATTTGTAGGAACAAGATGTGAATAGAGCAAAATACCAGCTATTATTTCTTGATGGTTCCTGAGTTTAATAAGGAGCATATTAATTGATTCCATCAGCATTTACTGAGTGGGGGTGGGGGTGTGGGGTGTGTGCAAGACACGGGGCACGTCGCTGAAGATACAGGACGGAGTGTTTCAGGAACCCTGAAATGAATGATCGCAATGCCGACACCGACCATGGTGCGTCTTTATTGTCATAAATATGCCGATTGCTGCGTGAATACGCTTTATACGCATTATTTCACTTAATCCTCACAATGCTATGAAACAGTAGGTACTATTATATTTGCTAATTTTACAGATGAGGAAACTGTGATTTCAAGGGGCTACGGGGAGCACCTGGGTGGCTCTGTTGGATAAGCAACCAATCATTTCAGTTCAGGTTATGCTCTCCCAGTTCATGAGTTCGAGCCCCTGGTCCGCTCCTTGCTGACAGTGCAGAGCCTACTTGGGATTCTCTCTCTCTCTCTCTCTCTCTCTCTCTCTCTCTCTCTCTCTCCCCTCTCTCTGCCCCGTCCCTGTTCTCATTTTCAAAATACATAAATAAACTTTAAAAAAAAAATAAAGGGACTACGTGATGCATCTGAGCTCACACGCCAAGAAAATGCTGCAGCCAGGACAAAAATCAGATCCCGATCTAACTCCATCTTATATCAGTTACTTGAAAAAGAACTTAGCGCATGAGGTTCACTGGTTTGCTAGATGATGATCACATTTCCCAGCGCACATCCCCTGTGCCCGTCTTGGCAATTCCAAAAGTCTCCATGAGACATATTGATCTGGTTATTTGAGAATAGGATCATACTATCCTTGTCATCCATTTCTTCATCTGAAAAACGAACATGACAATAACGATCTCCAGGATTTCAGATTTCAGATTCAGAGGATTTCAGAACAGTTTGTTGGTTGAATGACTATCGAAAAGCAAAACAAGGGTCAGATGCCCTGTGAAGGCGGCTGGTCACTGGGCCCTCCAGCAAGATTCCCAAATTCATCGTCAGTATAGGGCTTTCTGTATTATTGGTCACATGTTGCTGTAGAAAATTTCTAGTTAGGAATTTGTGACTGATAGGCATAAGGCCAAGTGGGCGCTCATGTAGTTTTGTGGTGGTTACTATGGAGGATGGCCAAGAAATGTTGGTCATGTGGAGCAGTGAACACATTTGGGAAGGAATTACAGAAAGTACAGGTTGATTTCCAGTTTAATGGGAAAGAGCAAGTAGGCATTTTAGGTGTGTGGATTTATGATGTCAAGAAAACTTACCACATCGGGGCACCTGGGTGGCTCAGTCGGTTAAGCGTCCGACTTGAGCTCAGGTCATGATCTCGCGGTCCGTGAGTTTGAGCCCCGCGTCAGGCTCTGGGCTGATGGCTCAGAGCCTGGAGCCTGCTTCCGATTCTCTGTCTCCCTCTCTCTCTGTCCCTCCCCCATTCATGCTCTCTCTCTGTCTCAAAAATAAATAAACGTTAAAAAAAATTAAAAAAAAGAAAATTTATCACGTCAAGGAAAGGTTTGGAGACTTAGCTCTCAGCGGATTTCACCTTATGTTCCTGGTTGCTCTTCTAAAAGCTGATCCATTTTCTCCAACAAGATACACCTACAGGTATGAGAATTGTGATTCTCCTAAGCAGCACAGCTCAGGAGTCAACAAAGAATGATCTGTAGGCACAAAGACCCAAGTCTTAGGGAGTCTTTGAAAGGGAACAAAAATAGCTTAGGAATTGGAATATACCAATATTTCATTGCCCAGGAGAAAAGCTGAACCCCTATGTGCCCCATTCCCATTTCACCTCCACACTTTACAGTCTTGCCATGCCGACAAAACTACCCCTAATCATGATCTCCATTCTACCGTCCTAGGGTGTTGCCTTTCTCTCTCTCTCTCTCTGTGTCTCTGTCTCTCTCTCTCTCTCACACACACCTGAAGGTCCACGTCTCATTTTCCTCTAGATTTGTATGAACACACATGTCATCTCTTTGCCTGGCCAATTCCATCTATCAGGAAGCAGTACACTATGGTGGGAAGTACCTGGGCTTAATGTCAACTACACTTCAATTTAAATCCTGAAATCCTGGCCATGAGCGTTCTGCCTTCGTGTCCTATGTCAGATTCTCTAACCTCGTAAAATCTCAATCCCCTCATCTTCCAATGGCATGGAGAAGTTGCAGTTACATGAGATAACATATACAAATTTCCTCCAGTAGGTACTCTTTAAATGTGCTTTTTTAGGAGCGCCTGGGTGGCTCAGGCGGTTAAGCATCCAACTCTTGATTTCAGTTCAGGTCACGATCTCACGGTTCATGAGTTAAAGCCTTGACTCAGGCTCCTTGCTGGCAGTGGGGGGCTGCTTGGGATTCTCTCTCTCCGGCTCTCTCTGCCCTTCCCCTGCGTGTACTCTCTCTCTCAAAATTAAATAAGTAAACTTTACAGAAAATGTGCCCTTTTATTATTTATATTCAGAGCTTATGGGTATGCTTTATTTTGTTCTCCATATCCCCTATGAAGGAGATACAAATCTTTATCTTCTATACGATTTGGTACACGAATCATCATTTTATAAACACATTGCTAATGAATGGGATGGAAGAAACTCCTAATAAATCCCTTCACAGACAAGCAGTTTTCAATGATGCATTGACATACAACCTCTTTGGCAGGCAGGGCAAGAGACTGAATTTCTTTTTTGTATTATTTGTTTTTATTTTTATTTGTTTAATTTAAATCCAAGTTAGTTACTATATAGTGTAATAATGATCTCAGGTATAGAATTTGGTGATTCATCACTTACATATAACACCCAGTGCTCATCCCAACAAGTGCCCTCCTTTCTGCCCACCGCCCATTTATCCCATCCCCCCACCCAATACCCCACCAGCAACCCTCAGTTTGTTCTTTGTATTTAAGAGGCTCTTATGGTTTTTCTCCCTCTACGTTTTTCATCTTATTTTTGCTTCCCTGCCCTTATGCTCATCTGTTTCTTATCGTAAATTCCACATATGAGTGAAATCATATGATATTTGTCTTTCTCTGACTGACTGATTTCACTCAGCATAATACATTCTAGTTCCATTCATGTTGTTGCAAATGGCAAGATCCCATTCTTTCTCATTGCCAGGTAGTATTCCATTGTGTATATATACCACATTTTCTTTATCCATACATCAGTTGATGGACATCTGGGATCTTTCCAAACTTTGGCTATTGTCGATAGTGCTGCTATCATCATGGGGGGTGTATGTACCCCTTCAAATCAGCATTTTTACATCCTTTGGATAAATACTCAGTCGTGCAATTGCTAGGTTGTAGGGTCATTCTCTTTTAATTTTTTGGGGAACCTCCATACTATTTTCCAGAGTGGCTGCACCAGTTTGCATTCCCTCAAGCAGTGCAGAAGGGTTCCTCTTTCTCTGCATCCTCGCCAACATCTGTTGTTGCCTGACATGTTAAATTTAGCCATTTGGACAGGTGTGAGGTGCTATCTCATGTGGTTTTGATTTGTAGTCCCCTGATGGTGAATGATGTTGAGCAGTTTTTCATGTGTCTGTGAACCATCTGGATGTCTTCTTCAGAAAAGTGTCTATTCATGCCTTTTGCCCATTTCTTCACTGGATTATTTGGTTTTTTTGTGGTGTTGCATTTGATAAGTTCTTTATAGATTTTGGATACTAACCCTTTATGTGTTGTGCCATTTACAAATATCTTCTCCCATTCTGTAGGTTGCCTTTTAGTTTTGCCTCGCTGTGCAGCAGCTTTCTTTTACTTGAAAAAAGTTTCTTCATATTTCTTCTTCCTGTAGTAATAATAGTATGATTATTTTATATGGAAACTTTTTTTAAAGCTTCAATACATAATTACGAGTGAAATAAATTCACTGGGAATGAAGCAAGGTCCAAACGTGTGAAGGTCTTCCCTTCGAATGGTTTATCCCCTTACTCTGCCGCAAGATTGGTATTTCTCCTGCAGGATGGGTCTGGGTAAGTAAAGGGTTCAAAGTGTATCCAAATGAGCTGAACCATTTGGAAATGCAAACCCAAGCTTGTCACCTAGACAAGCTCAGAGGAATTCAATTCTGGTTCTTTTTCTAGACTCTAGAAGAACAAAGGTCACTGTAATGTATTATTGGCAAAGCTATAAATGTCTAATAAAAGCAACTTGATTATGAGCATTTTTATTTCAAGTTTTAAACAAATGTCTAGGCAGAGATTTTTAGAGTCTTTACGTTGAACATACTGCCCCATTTTCCTGGCAATGTATTTCCATGTTTCCTTGAGAAGTCATTCAAGAGTATTTTAAGTAACATTTTAAAGCTTGCCTCTGTTTTAAAGAAAAAAAAATCATAAAGTTGCCAAGGAGAAGTGAGGTTGCTTTCTGGCTCCTGTAAAAATTGGGGATTATGTTTAATAACAAAAACCAAGTGGGAGTGCTTAGTCTAAGTTCCATGTCGATGGCCAAATTCTTGGAAGTGTCGTCCTTGCTGCACCAATGAGGTAGGGGCCGGTCCAGCTACTGAAGGGGCTTTTTTGGGACCCTTGGAGATTTGCAGCTAGTAAATAAAAAGCTATGGAGTGAGTGACAACCGGGCCCTTGCCAACAGTATCACATAGCAGAGAACATTTTCCTTAGCTCTGACCGGGCCTCGACAAAGAGGACAGGAGTGGGGTTACAGAGTACCCCAAGGCTCCAGACCCTTCTCCCCTGGGTCACATGCTCACCTTTGGCTTGTGTCAAAGTCCTTCCCAGAATGCCCATGCGAGGAGAGTAAAATTTATACTCACACAGCCTTAAAAAGCTGACATTCCATGTTTACACGGATTGTTTACACAGAAAATTAATCAGTTACGGTTTTAAATTTTAATTAAAGAATGTTTTCCGGTGTTATTGCAAAACAGACAAAAGCCCATAAATGTATATTTGACTGCTCTTGTGTGTTGTCTTTGGATCAAGGCACAGTCTTGAGATCAATCATGCGTGATTTCTTTGTGAACTTTTCTTTTAACAGAACAACCTTCACATAAATTAGGTTCATTAAAAAATACCCATCAGAATAAGAGTCATTCTGAGAAACTGCCGGTTGGAATTTCCTTTCTAATCAGCAACAAACTACTTTGTACTTGTTCTATAAATAATAATATGGGAAGGAAACGAGTAAACACTCAATTGTGCAACAGGCTGCTGTTTTCCAATGAGCTAGAAGTAGCTGTATAGGAAGTTACATATTTGATTCACATTTTTGGTCAAGAGAAAACTATTGGGTCGCTGAACATCGGCCCAATGGAAATAGTTTGGTTTCAGATGGTGCTAAGGGCTACACATTTTTAAGAATTCTTTTGCGTTTTTTTTCTATTTCAACATCTTCTTTACCTTGTTTGATTCCTCTGATTACAAAAAATATAACTCTTATATAAAGAGGAAGAAAAGAAGTATATAAAATCAGTTTTTAATAATCTCTTAATAAAGGCAATGGTTAACACATTTCTGTATTTTTTCAATGTATGTTCTAAACTTAATTGTGTATTTTTTTTTTTGCTTAAATACCATATAACGTGCCATGGAGCACATCAAATGTTCATGATCCTTGCCCATTGAGAGTTTAAAATCTAATACTAAATAGATAAGAATAGTTACTATAACATCACCTCAAATTAAAAGTGTATATACTAGCAAATAAAATTTGCAGTATCTTAAAAGTAAATAGATTTATTCCAGAATATTACCACTATAAGAAACTAAAATGGAATATTTTATGTTGTTACATATTATATATTATTTTAAATTGTTTAGTGATCTTGTTTTTCATTTAACAGTGTATATTAGAGCTTTTCCCAGGTCAACACATATCCTGAAATCCCATTCTTTTTAACCACATTGTAAACTGGATGAATCCTTAAGCATACCTAAGATATATACGTATCTTCCCTTTTGATATTTTTATATTACATGTGTAGACTGCTTTTTTTCTTTTTTCCAAACACAACAGGTGGACCAAATACCACAATACACTGCTGGGTTCTCCCGATTCAGCTTTAAGAATCACCAACCAATCACCAACCAATCACCAACCAATCACTTCTTCTCACTCTCACCCAGGTTACCCCCTTACCCTTTTCTACTTTGAAGCAAATCCCAGGCATATCTTTAATAGGTAAGGATGATTTTAACATAACCGCTACACAATTATCACATCTAAGTATTTTAAGAATAACATCAATATCGCCGAATATGTTGGCAATGTACAAATTTATAATTAATTCATGAATATCATGTCAACAATTTGTAGCCATTTTTTAAAAAAATTAGGATCTATAGAAAGTTAACACGTGAGAGTGGTTGATGTTTCCTGTTCATCTCTCTTGCACTGCTTCTCTGTTTCCTCATGAAATATGACATAGAAATTGCTACTATAGTTTCCAGAAATCGGGATTTTCCTGATTGCATACTTGCCAGACAATTTAGTATGTTTCTTTGTTTTCTCTATTTCCTGTAAATTAGAGAATTAGAGTTTGGATCTGGGGTCTTGACCAAATTCAAGCTTGCCCTTCCCTTGTTCCTTCTTTCTCCCCTTCGTTCTTCCCTCTCTTTCCCTTCTTTCCTTCCTTCCTTCCTTCATTCCTTCTCTTTCTTTTCCTCCTTTTCTCCCTCCCTTCTTTTTCTTTCTTTTTTCTTTTCTTTTTTGCTTCCTTCCTTCCTGCCTTCCTTCTTTCCTTCCTTCCTTCCTTCCTTCCTTCACCCATCCCTCTCTCTTTCCCCTGTCCCTCTTTCATTTCTGGTCAAATTCATTCATTATAGATTTCCCATTCTGCCCTCAGAGGCCACAAACTGTTTATCTATCTTAATGTAATATTAAAGCCAAAAATGTTTTCATACCTAGAACCATAATTTTCTCATGAGTTGTAAAATGGAGATATTCTGTCATTTTTCTTTCATTTATTATCTGGAATACCTCCATAAATAATTATTGTCCTTAATCCAATATTGGATTATTTGGTGCTATAATTCTTTTTTTTTTTAATTTTTTTTTAATGTTTTTATTTATTTTTGCGACAGAGAGAGACAGAACATGAGCAGGGGAGGGCCAGAGAGAGAGGGAGACACAGAATCGGAAGCAGGCTCCAGGCTCTGAGCTGTCAGCACAGAGCCCAACGCGGGGCACGAACCCACAGACTGTGAGATCATGACCTGAGCCGAAGTCGGACGCTCAACCGACAAGCCACCCAGGCGCCCCGGTGCTATAATTCTTATAAGGAAGGCAATCTAAATGCTTGATTCATTCCTTCTGCTAACCAATTTTCAAATAATGAGATGGATCTCTAGAAGTTTGCCATGATGATTTCCCAAAGCATCCTTTTTTAGCATAAACTCAAAGATTCAGACATCTTTTATATGTTTACATTAATTGTAGCTACTCTTTTCTTAAAAATTTTTTAATGTTTATTTACTTTTGAGAGAGAGAGAGAGAGAGAGAGAGAGCATGAGAGGGGGAGGGGCAGAGAGAGAGGGAGACACAGAATCGGAAGCAGGCTCCAGGCTCTGAGTTGTCAGCACAGAGCCCGATGCGGGGCTTGAACCCACGAACCGGGAGATCATGACCTGAGCTCAAGTTGGAGGCTTAACTGACAGAGCCACCCAGATGCCCTTAATTGTAGCTATTCTCAATGATTCTCACATTTCTTCTGCTTTTGCCAGAGGAAAAGTTTCACACTGAAGTCACTTTAGTTATTTGGATATGAACCTGGTAGCCTTTGACAGTTTCCTGGTTATCTGGTACGACAGGATGTTCTAAGATCATCTTGTCTGTTTCCTGCCTGTGTCATGGAACCGTGAGTTTCTGCAAGAAGAACAGATTCCATTGAGTGGATAACTGTGCGTGGAGAACACAATCTCGGAGCTTGGAGTTATTCTTATGGGTTAATTATTGTTTCTAGGTCTTTTCAGTGGACAAAACTGAGAATATGTTTTATCTTAAAGATATGCTACGAGTTCATACGAATACTTCCTATTCAAATTCAGGACTACAGCATTTTTAACTAGCCTCTGTTTCTTTTTTCTCCTATGGAGAACTCTGATTTTCAAGATCACTAAGGATGATAGGATTAGAATATCATGTTCTTATTGACCTAGTGCTTTGTTTCACATTACCCTCAGCCCTGTCTCAGAATGACAATGCCAACATGACCATCCAAAATATGATTGGTAGAAACAGTGAACACATTTTTTAATGGGCCTTAACGCAGTTTGTGCCCTTAAGTTGTATCCCACTAGAATGTGCAAAATTACTGACTTTTTAAAAAAGGTATGGCAATATATACTATGTCTGTTTTTAGAAAAGGTCTTCATATTTATCAATCTTGCCATTAAAACTCCAAAACTTTTAAGTAATATTCAAAAACCCAGGCAAAAAACTATTTTCAACCTACATTTCCTATTTATGACAGGAAGAATTAGAGCTAACATAATTGACCCAAAATATGAAAGTAGTTAATAAAATTGTGATCATTTATTTCTTAGAATAGTATGCATCTGTTAAAAATACGTGGAAACAAAGCACCAATAGAATCAAATGATATTAGCATCTTTGTAGAAGGAAGGTGAGAGAGGCAGAAGCTGACCTATCTAAGAATAGGAAGACTCCAGGGTACTTGGGTGGCTCATTACATTAAGTGTCTGATTTCAGCTCAGGTGATGATCTCCTGGTTTGTAAATTCGAGCCCTGGGCCCGGCTTTGCACTGATAGATTTGCAGAGCCTGCTTGGGATTCTCTCTCTTCCTCTCCCACTGCCCTCCCACACTTGCACTCTCTCTCTCTCTCAAAATAAATAAATAAATAAATAAATAAATAAATAAATATAAATAAATAAAGAACTTAAAAAGAAAAGAATAGGAGGGACACCTGGGTGGCTCAGTCGGTTACGCGTCCAACTTTGGCTCAGGTAACGATTTCACAGCCCGCGTTGGGCTCTGTGCTGACAGCTCAGAGCCTGAAGTCTGCTTCAGATTCTGTGTCTCCCTCTCTCTTTGCCCCTCCCCTGCTCGCATGTTGTCTCCCTCTCTCTTCTCTCTCTCTCACGCGCGCGCTCAAAAACAAATAAACATTAATTAAAAAAAAAAAAGAACAGGAAAGCTCCACATTACCACTGGAGAGCCCTGAATAGCAACCTAAGAATGTTGGGTGAATTGGGTTCAGTACCACCATGGTCTCCATCTCAAGCCCGCTGGGGTAAGGTCTGAGAGTGCTGAGGGTGTCTGGACTATGAACTCTTGCTCTGTTTTCAATTTTAAACTCTTAGCTGAGAAATCATTTTGAATGTAATGAAGAGTTTAAAAAAATAGTACCAAGGACACCTTTTACCCACATTCATCTATCCTTAGCATTTCATCCTATGTTTATCATGTTCGTTTATTCTCTGTCCTCCATATTTATTTTCAGTTGCAGAGATGTGTCTCTACCTACATCTACAAACACGATATATCCTCTTCTGAACCAACTAAGGGGAAGTTATATACTTCATGGCCAATTGTTTTTAAGTTAGTTCGTGTGTATTTTTTTAATAATAGGCATATGATATAATAAAACTGCAGTATAGGCATTAAGTGCAGTAAATTTGAGGGGCGCATGGGTGGCTCAGGGAGTTAAGCCTCTGATTTCTGATTTAAGCTCAAGTCGTGATCTCCCCGTCTGTGGGATTTAGCCCCACATAGGGCTCTGTGGCTGACAGTGTGGAGCCTGCTTGGGATTCTCTCTCTCTCTCCCTGCCCCTCCCCCACTCATGCATGCTCTCTGTCAAAATAGATAAACTTTAAAAAGAAATAAAACAAGGAGCGCCTCGGTGGCTCTGTCGGTTGGGCGACCCACTTCGGCTCAGGTCACGATCTTGCAGTTTGTGAGTTCGAGCTCCGCATCGGGCTCTGTGCTGACAGCTCGCAGTCTGGAAAGTGCTTGGGATTCTGTATCCCCCCTCTCTCTGCTCCTCCCCCCTCGTTCTCTGTGTCTCTCTGCCTCTCGATAATAAATAAATGTAAAAAAAATAAAAAGAAATAAAACAATAAATGCAACAAGTTTTACAGTGGTAAAATGTTTCCGTTTACTCAATCATCCGTATTCCATTTTTTTTCAATTGGTATCATTAACATCCTTATGGCATTTTTTCCTTTTCAGTAGAAAATCCAGAGGGATCATGTACTCCATTTATTTGTCAAAGTTCACCATATTCCTTTAATGTGTACGTTCCACAATCATGCTTTGCCTTGTATGCAATTAACATTTTTTAAAACTATAGTCCCCATTTTTTTTTGTTTTAATAAAACACACTTCATGTTGGGTTTGTCTGATGCTGTCATGATGGGTTTGTCATATTCATGTTATATGTTCTAGGGCAGAGTAATACAAAAGAGATACCGTGCCTTCTTCATAACTGAGGCATGCAATGTTCATTTGATTCTCACTTTGCAATATTAATTTTTTAATGTTTATTTATTTTTAGGAGAGAGAGAGAGAGAGAGCACACGTGGGGGAGGAGCAGAGAGAGAGAGAGGGAGACACAGAATCCAAAACAGGCTCCAGGCTCTGAGCTGTCAGCCCAGAGCCTGACGCAGGGCTCAAACTCACGAGCCGTGGGATCATGACCCAAGCCGAAGCCGGCCACCCAACCTACTGAGCCACCCAGGCACCCCTGCAATATTAATTTTTAATGATCTGGTCAAAATGCTTTCTGATTTCTTTTCTTTATAATTAGTACTTTTGGGGGGCGTGTATACTTCAATAGCTCAGCTGAGAATGGACGACTGTATAATTATTACATTCTTCCTTGAAACTAATAGGTAATCTGTGAAGAGAAATTTTGCAATGATATAAATATCCCAATCCTTATCAAAATTTCCGCTTCGATGTAGCATCAGTGTTAATACTTGCCTGATTTAACCTTTACTATGATAATTGCAAAATATTTAGGGTCTCACTGTATGTATTTATGAAACAACTTCCAATTTTCATCTGTAAGCAAAACCTTCTTCTCTGTACTAGTTATTTGCCACTTATTATTTGGTATGAACTCATAAATTGTTGTTTTCCAATGGTTTGCCATTTATTCCTGTACTTCATTATTTTAGATGCTCAAAGTGTCCCATAGTTGACCAGGCAGGGGAGGGGGTGAGAAAGGGAGACACAGAATCCCAAGCAGGCTCCTTACTGTCAACGTGGAGCCCAATGTGGGGCTCGAACTCACAAACCCTGAGATCATGATCTGAGCCGAAACCAAGAGTCGGACGCTTAGCAAACTGAGCCACCCAGGCACCCTACATTTTCTTTTTTAAATACCTCTTTACTTTCAGACGTGACAGCCTTATTTTATACCTATTTTGCCTTATTTTTAGAATAATCCATTTCTTCCAAGACACCTGGTTTCTTTTAGTAGAACATTAGATACAAAGAACAGTGGAACAGTGAACTGGATATGTCCACTGCTAAGGAATGTCTTTGTTGTGCTTGGGTTCCGAACTTCGGCACTAAGAAACTGATAATCCCTACCAAGAAGAACATTCACATTGAACAGAAACTTTTAGAAATACAATACTAGTTGAAGAGGGACAGGGATAGTAAAGACAAAACAGAAATAGATGTCTAGATAAAAGGAGTGGAAGAACAGGGGAGAGAGATTTCAGAATGAGGCATAGATTCTTATTTCTTTGTGAAAACAACAAAAGATGATTCTCTAGAACCATGAAGCTGAATAAGTTATGCCTATCCTGACCTACCATCAAAATATTGAAGGAGAAAAATCTGTCTAAAAATGGAATAATAGAAAAGGATGGCTGCCAAATCCTACACACAGTGATTCTACCTTAAAAGACAATAAGGAACAGAGAATGGTGGACATGCCAAAAAGACATATTAAAAAATCAAGTGAAGGGGCACCTGGGTGGCTCAGTCGGTTGAGCATTTGACTTCGGCTCAGGTCATGATCTCACGGTTCGTGAGTTCGAGCCCCACGTCGGGCTCCGTGCTGACAACTTGGAGCCTGCTTCGGATTCTGTGTCTCCCTCTCTCTCTGCCCCTAACCCACTCGCATTCTGTCTCTGTCTCTCTCAAAAATAAACATTAAAAAATTTTTTTTAATCAGGTGAAAATTAGTATTTTAAAATTAGATAAAAGAAATTAAGGAAATTTTAGATGCTGTGAGTGAATAATACAAATTTGACAAACTCAGAGATGACTTAATCTAAGAAAAAGAAGATTCAAAAAGATGATCAAATTCAGAAAAAAATTAAAAGGAAAGATAAAAATGACGTTCAGAGACAGTGAATTTTAAAACACAAGAATGAACACAACAGATAATGCCTCAAGAGACCTATGGTATAAAAATTAATAAACTTTTTAAGTCAGAATGATGTAAACAAAGAGATAAAAAGAATTTGAAAACATGAAAGAAATAGCAAACAGGCAAAGAAAATCCAAAATACGTATAACAGTAGTCCTGGAAGAAGAAAACCAAGAAATGAAAATGGGAAAAGGATTAAAAATATATGTATAATTCAAGAAAGTTTACTTTTTTAATATTTATTTTTTAATTTTTAACCTCTATTTATTTTTGAGAGAGAGAGACAAAGTGTGACTGGGTAGGAACAGAGAGAGAGGGAGACACAGAATCTGAAGCAGGCCCCAGGCTCTGAGCTATTAGCACAGAACCCGATGCAAGGCTCAAACCCACAAATTGCGAGTTCATGACCTGAGCTGAAGTCAGATGCTTAAGTGACTGAGCAGCCCAGGCGCCCCATTCACGAAAGTTTTCTAAAATAAAAGATTACTTGAAACGACTTTTCTGCCTGCTGGATCTGTTCACTTCTGATAATGGAGTACTGAAGTCACCAAATGTGATAGTGGATTCATCAATTCCTCCTTGTAATTCTATTAGTTTCTGCCTATGGAGTTTGACAACCTGCCATTAGGTGCATACATAGGAAGTACTGTGATATCTTCTTGGAGAATTGATCCCTTTATCATTATGCAATGTCTTTATTCCTAATAAGTATCCTTGCTTTGAAGTCTGTTCTGTCTAATACAACCATGTCTGCTTTCTTTTGGTCAGTGTTAGCATGGTCTATTTTTTTTCGTCCATTTACTTTAATCTATATGTCTTTATATTTAAAGTGTATTTCTTACAGACAGCCTATAGTTGGGTCGTGTTTTTTGATCCACTGTGACAATCTCTGTCTTTTAATTGGTGCATTCAAACCATTGACATTCAAAGTAGTCACTTTGAATGGTTTCAATATGGTTATATTAATATCTGCCATATTTGTTACTGTTTATGCTGCCCTTGTCACTTGTTTTTATTTTTGTCTTCCACTCTTTGTTTGCCTTTTGTGGTTTTAGTTGAGTATTATCTATTATTACATTTTATCTCCTTTCTTATCATATCAATGCTAAGCACATATTTTGTTTGTTTGTTTGTTTGTTTTTTACTTTTCTTTGATGGTTGCCTAGGAGTTTGCATATACATTGACAGCTGACCTGGGTCCACTTTCAAATAACACTATAAAATTTCACAGGTAATATAAGGACCTTATAAGGACAAAATCATCCTAATTCCTCCTTCCCATCCCTTGTATCATGGTCATTACTGCCATTCATTTAACTGATATATAAGCATTCATAAGCATATATTGTGTATATATGTGTGTGTGCACATAATCGAATACATTTGCATTATGGCAGAGTATGTTATTATTTACATTTACATTACTGATGCTGATAGTATTATTTTGAAAAACATGCTTATATGTTAACTCAATTAAGAATAAGAAAAAATAAAAAGATTTTCTTTTACCTTCACTTATTCCTTCTTCTGTGCTCTTCCTTACTCTACGTGGATCTAGGCTTCTGACTTATATTATTTCCTATTCTTTAAAAGCAGGTCTATTGGCAACAGATTCCCTCAATTTTTGTTCATCCGAGAAAGCCTTCATTTTTCCTTCACTTTGTATTTCACAAGATACAGAATTCTAGGTTGATGTTTTATTTTCGTTCAACATTGTAAATATTTCATCCCACTCTCTTCTTGCTCTCATGGTTTCTGAGAAGTCAGTTGTAATTCTAACCCTTGTTCCTCTAAAGTAAGGCATTTTTTTTGCCTTTAGCGTATTTCAGGTTTTTTCATGTGTTTTGTTGTTGTTTTTGTTTTGTTTTATCTTTGATTTTCTGTAGTTTGAAAAATCTATGTCTAGGTAGTGTTTTGGTTTTGTTTTATTTCCTTCTTGTTTTGTTTTGTTTTGTTTTAGCATTTATTCTGCCTGGTATTCTTTGAGCTTCCTTGATCTGTGGTGTGATGTCTGACATTGATTTGGAGGAAATTCTCAGTCATTATTGTTTCAACTATTTCTTCTGTTTCTTCCTCTGTTTTTCCAGTATTTCCTTTACATATACGTTACACCTTTTGTAGTTGGCCCCCAGTCCTTGAATATTCTGTTCGGGATGTGTGTGTGTGTGTGTGTGTGTGTGTGTGTGTGTGTGTGTTTCAGTCTTTGTTCTTTGGTTTTCAGTTTTCAAGGATTCTTTTGATAAATCCTCTAGCTCTGAAATTCTTTCCTCGGCCATGTCCAGTCTACTAATGAGCCCATCAAAGGCATTCTTCACCTCTGTTACAGTGTTTTTTATCCCTAGCATTTTTTTTGGTTGTTTCTTAGGATTTCCATTTTTTTGCTTACATTGTGTATCTATTTTTGCATTGTTAGAGCTCTTAGCATATTAATCATAGTTGTTTTATTTATCTTTTCCACATATTTACTTTTTATTGAATTTGTTAAGGTCACAGAGTCCTTGCACCGCCAAACTACGCCTGAGAATTCAAAGAAAGAAATGGGTACAATGGACAGCCTCACCCATCCATCATACAGTATATTAAAACTTCATTCATGGGGACACCTGGGTGGCTCAGTCGGTTAAGCGTCCAACTTCGGCTCAGGTCATGACCTCGCGGTCTGTGAGTTCGAGCCCCGTGTCGGGCTCTGTGCTGACAGCTCAGAGCCTGGAACCTGTTTTGGATTTTGTCTCCCTCTCTCTCTGCCTTCCCTGCCCCGCTTGTGCTCTGTCTCTCTTGCTCTCAAAAATAAATAAAAGATAAAAAAAAAAAAGCTTCATTCATGTGCATTTTTATAATAAGTTCGCAGTCTTTTAAAAGGTTATAACAAGAGTTGGAATTTTAAATCTCCTGCAGGTCTGCAGATTTCTAGTATAGTGATTCTCAATCTGACAATTCCCATCGTGCCTGGTTCTGATGTTTACCCTGACTCTTCAGACTGTGGGGTTTTTCCCCCCCTTTTGGCAGACCTTGTGATTTGTTTCTTTATAGTACAAATGATATGTGGGTAAAAGGAACTATTGTAAATTGGTCTTCAGTGATCTGATGGTGGGGATGCTGGAGAAGGGGAAGCATTCTACAATCCTATGGTTAGATCTCAGTCTTTCAGTGAGCCTTTGTCTCAGGACTGGGAACTTCACGAATGTCTCTCAGGGTTTTTTCCTCCCCACTTAGGTAGGACAGAATGGCCAGGGTCGGCCGAGTTGGTTATTACCCTTCTCCCAGGTCACCGAGGCTGTGATAACACCCCAGCGGGTTAGGCTTTGGTTAACTCACCTCCCTTGAAGGTAGGCCTTGTTGAGATAAATAGAATGCTCTGGTGTATTACAAAATGGCTCCTTCCCTCCCCCCTTCCCCCGAATTGTGGGGTTTTCTATGACTGGATGACCCTAAAGTTTTACCTCTCAGACTTGTCTGCCCTGAGACTCCAGCAGTTCATCAATTACAGTTGAGGTTTCCCTACCTTGATATCAGTTCCCATGGAGGTTTCTGCTCTTGAGGCTCTGCTCTGGTCCACCATGACACCCTGTATTCACCTGTCTGTCTCTCTAATGTGGGGATCAGCAGCTTGCCCTGTCCCCTTCCTTCCTTTATGGATTCAGGAAGAGTTATTAAATTTTGAGTCTGTTCAGCTTTCTACTTGTTAAGACTGAGCAGGTGACTTCCAAGCTCTTCTCATGTGGAACCGATATGAATCTATATATTAATATTTCATTAATAAAATGAAATATAAACTAGGACTTTTGGCTGAATCCCACTAGGGTGCATGAGTTTCAAAGTCTTACCATCCAGGACCTACTTTCTTTAATTGCTTCAAATGAAGAGACCCTGGCATCAGATAAAAATAAGAGTATTTATAGTTGAAGTCATGAGGAGAATGACAGGGATTTGGTGAATACTTGGGAGATAAATATCAGAGATTCAGTCACTGAGAAAAGTGTTTTCTGAGGAATAAGTCATTAGGCATGAATAGCTAAGTATGGGATCTGGGGCAAATCATTCAGCTTTTTTAAGCCTCAGTTTTCTCATGTGTACAACAGGAATATTGATAATTTAGCTATTTTATAAGACTGCTATGACGATCAAACCAGTTCATAAATGTGATGTTTCCATAAACATAAAAAATCAAATATTGCCTACCAAGTGTCGCTGTTTTCATAATTCAAAACAATGACGTTTTTCAGATGGGTGGAGGTTTTGTTTCCAGATATAGAATCGAAATGACTGTTGGCTTCCTCCTCCAAGATTGATCCAATACAAATTTGAGACAAAAAATACCTTCAAGGAGAGAAAAACTGAGAAAAAAAAAAAATCCCCGGGTAACAGGGGACTGTTTTGAAATAGTGTGTAAGGAAATAACTTTGGCCTCGGGTAGGAGGCATTCTGGGATAGCTATGAGATGTGGAAACAGAAAGGCACCTTTGGAATTCTGATATTGTTCTATCATTGCCTTGGGACGATAAAATGTCTGCCCCCACATTTATGGTTCCTCTTGCCCATATTTCTTCAAGAGTAGTATTGAGTGGGCCTTGTGCATAGTTGGGGGTGCATAGCTGGGGGTGCAAAGGGAATAACTAACTTCAGGTGTTACATTTTTCACGTCATCCATCAACTATCCCAGGGCTGGCATAAATAGAATCTAAGAAGGGTTTTCTTTTAACGAATCTCTTCTTTTCCCAGGAAAGGATAAAGCCTTACCTAAGCAGTCGTCCTGTGGGAAGTGGTAGGTTTTTCTGGTTTCTGGAACAATTTACTCTTCAGTCTTCAGGTCTTCTACTAACTTCCCTCTCCCCTCATTTCCCTTTCTTTTCTTTTAATTTTTTTTAATGTTTATTGATTATTGAGAGACAGAGAGACACAGAGCATGAGCAGGGGAGGGGCAACGAGAGGGGGAGACACAGAATCCGAAGCGGGCTCCAGGCTCCGAGCTGTCAGCACAGAGCCCGACGCGGGGCTCAGACTCACGAACCGTGAGATAGTGACCTGAGCGGAAGTCGGAGCCCAACCGACTGAGCCACCCAGGTGCCCCTGCCCATTTTTAAATTGAAGCGTTTTTTCCCTATTGTATTGTAGGAGTTTCTTGCGTATTTTAGATATCAACCCTTTAACAGACACATGGTTTGAAAGTATTTTCTCCCATTCTGTGGGTTGCCTTTTCATTTTGTCGATTGCTTCCTTTCCTCTGAAAGTCTTCACTTTGAGATAGTCCCACTTGTCAACTTTTGCTTTTAGTGCATATACAAGAGATTATTGCCAAGACCAATGTCAAAAAGGTTTCCGCCGTGCTTTCTTCTGGTTCTTTATTGTTCCGGGTCTTATGTTGAAGTCTGTAATCCATTATATGGTGCAAAGTAATAATATAATTTCGTTCGTTTGCATGTGGATATCTAGTCTTCCAATGCCGTTTAGTGAAGTCTATTTTCTCATTAAGTATTTTTGCCATCTGTGTTGAAGATTGTTTGACAACATATGTGTGAACTTATTTCTAAGTGATTCATTCTGTTCCACTGATCTATATGTCTACTTTTATGCCAGGATTATACAGTTTTAATTAGTGTATCTTTGTAATATATTTTAAACTTAGTAAGTATAAGGCCATAAGCTCTGTATTCCCCTTGCTAAAAATTCCTTTCCTTTTCAAGATCTTTTTCTCATATCAGTGTTAAGATTATTTATTTTCTATTTCTGAAATATGCCATTGGGGTTTTGGTAGAAATCACATTGAATCTGTAGATCCCTGTAGATAGCATGAATATTTTAGCAATATTAATTCCTCCAAACATAAACATGGGATATCTTTCCATTTATTTTTGTCAGTGTTAATTTTTTTCACATGTTTTGTAGTTTGCAATGTACAAGTCTTCATCTCCTGGGTTAAAATTCTCAAGTATTTTATTCTTTCTTATGCTATTGTAAGTGTTAGTGGGAATGTAAATTAGTGCAGCCACTGTGGAAAACAGTAAAGAGGTCCCTTTAAAAATTAAAAATAGGACTACCATATGATCCAGCAAAGCCTCTTCTGGCTATATATCTCAAGGAACTTAAATCAGGATCTCAAAAATATATTTTCACTCCCATGTTTATTGCAGCATTATTCACAATAACCAAGACCTCAAAGCAATCTGAATGTCTGATGGACAAATGGATAAAGAGAATGTGGTACATAGTTACACTGGAATATTTTCAGCTTTAAAAAGGAAGGAAATCCCGCCATGTGCAATAACAGAAACGAACAAAAGGACATTATGCTAAGTAAATAAACTGGATACAGGACAAATAATACATGATACCACTTATATGAAGACTCTAAAATAGTCAAAATCATGGAAGTAGACAGTAAAATGATTATCTCCAAGCACTGGAAGCAGGGATAATGAGAGGTATTAGTCAAAGGGTACTAAGTTTCAATTACACAAGGTGAATAAGGTCTAGAAGTCTACTATACAGCATGATGCCTACAGCTAACAATAACATGTTAAGATCACAATGATTTTGTTTGAGTTTTTTACCATCATCCTTCCAAAGCACACTGATTTAGAAAATCACCCATAGATAAGAGAGCCTTTGTGGAAGCTCAGGAGTCCAGTGAAGAAGTTCCAGCTGGATCAAAAAATCTGAGGTTGGATGCACTGAGGAAGGTAGAGAGTAGGATGATACATTCAAAGTGCTGAAAACAAAAAGAAAAACAAAAACCTGCCAACTGAGACCACTTTACCCAGCAAAGGTTGTCCTTCAGAAGTGAAGGAGGGATAGATTTTTCCAGACAAACAAAAACTAAGGGAGGTCATCATCACTAGACCACCCTTACAAGAAAAGCTGATTAGTAACATGAAAACTAATAAAAACGTAAGACAGACTTATAAAAGTAAGGAGATATTCAAATTCAGAACGCTCTAATATTGTCATATGGTGGTGTATTATTCACCTAAGGGTAAAGTATTCAAACAGAAGTATTCAAACAAATAGAGCTATAATAATTTTTTATTTGATACACAATAGAAAACCAAGTAAATTGTGCCATCAAAAGCAAAAAAAAAAGGGGTGGTGAAGAAAAACAAAGTAAAGGTTTTGTATGTGATCAAAGTTAGGTTGTCATCGGCTTAAAATAAGCTTACATAATTATGTCAGCCTCATGGTAACCACAAAGCAAAACCTACAGTAGATACAAAAAAGGAAATCAAAGCCTGCCATTACAGAAAATCATCAATTCATGAAGATAAACAATAAGACAGAAAGAAAGGAACAACAAGGGAATACAAGAGGCCAGAAAATAACTAATAAGAAGGCATTAGTAAGCCCTTACCTTTAAATAATTATTTTAAATGCAATAGATTAAATTCTCCAATCAAAAGCATATAGAATGGCTGAACAGATTTTTAAAAAGTACATCCCAACTATATACTGTCTATTAGAGACTCCCTTCTGTGTAAAAACACACATAGGCTCAAAATGAAGGAATGGAAAAAGATATTCCCTGAAAACAAAAACTTTAAAAAAAAACAACCAGAGCTATACTTCAATCAGCCAAAATACACTTTAAAAACTGTAATAAGAGACAAGTTTTACAAAATGATAAAGGGGTAAAGCCATCCTGGTGATATAATAATAAATATACATGCACCCAAAGCAGTGCTTAGAAGGAAAGTTATAGGTGTAAACACCTACATTAAAAAAATAAGAAAGATCTCAAATCAGTAACATAATTTTCCAACTGAGGGAACTACATCTAAGGCAAGTTGAAGGAAATATATAATTAATATACTATAATAAAAGTTAGAGAATTGAATGAAAGAATAGAAAATTTATAACAAACATTTAAAAAACCAAAATTAGTTATCTGAAAAGATCGACAAACCTTTATTTTTTTTTTAGTGTTTTTTTTAATGTTGATTTATTTTTGAGAGAGAGAGAGAGACAGAGCATGAGCAGGGAGGAGCAGAGAGAGAGGGAGACACAGAATACAAAGCAGGCTCCAGGCTCTGAGCTGTCAGCACAGAGCCCAATAAGAGGCTCGAACCCATGAACTGTGAGATCATGACCTGAGCTGAAGTCGGATGCTTAACTGACTGAGCCACCCAGGCACCCCAAGATCAACAAACCTTTAATTAGGCTCAACAAGAAGAAAAGAACTTTCAAATTAATAAAGTCAAAACTGAGAAAGGAGACATTACTACCAAAATAACAAAAATAAAGAAGGATCTTGAGGGAATATGATAAGTAAATGTATGACAATAAATTTGATAGCCTAGATAAAAAATGGAAAATTCCTAGGAAGACACAAGCTACTGAAACTGATTCAAGAATTGCAGAAAATATGGACAAATGGACAAACATTAAGGAAATTGAATCAGTAAACTTCCGATTAAGAAAAGTTCAAGCTGGTTTCACGGGTAAATTCTACCAAACATTTCTTGAGAAGTAGTAACAATTCTTCACAAACTCTTTCCAAAAATAAAAAAGGCAACAATTTCTAACTCATTCCATGAAGCCAGTATTGCTCTCATAGGTCAAACACTGATTACAAAGAAATTACAAGAAGAGAAAACTAGAGACTAATATCTCTCATGAGTATAGATGTAAAAATTCTCAACAAACTACTAACAAGTGATTCCAGCAACAGTTAAGGGGGTTATGTAATATGACCAAGGGGATTTATTTTAGGAATGCAAGGTTGATCTAACATCCCCAAACCAATTGATGTAAATACACCAAGTCAGTTTTTTTTTAAAGATGTTTCAATACACTTAGAGAAAGCATTTAACAAAATCCAGTACTCTTTCATGATAAACAATATTTTTAGCAAATTTAGAAGAAGAAATTTCTTAACCTGTTAAAGGTCAGGTGTAAAAATCTCACAGCTGACATCATACTTAATGGTGAAGACTGAATGCTTCTTGAAAGAAAAAGAAAAAGACTTCGATAACCACTTTCACCACTTATATTCAACATGGTACTGGCAATTAGGCAAGAAAAGTCAATAAAGTAAAATTAAAATGCAGTTAGAATGAAAAGGAAGTACTAAAACTAACTCTTGGCAAGTGGTATGATAGTATCTACAGAAAATTAAATACACGTACACACACTAAAACTATTAGAAACGTACAACATGGTAACTGTAGTTAATTATACTGTACTGCATATTTGGAAATTGCTAACAGAGTAAATATTAAAAGTTCTCATCATAAGAAAACAGTTATAACTATGTGTGGCCATGGCGCTTAACTAGACTTATTGTGGTGATCATTTCAACTATGAAACCATTATGCTGTACATTTGAAACTAATGTTAAATGTCAGTTTTATCTCAATTTAAGAAAAAAAATTAGAGCTAATAAACAAGTTCAGCAAGTTTATAGGACAAAAGGTCAACTCACAAAAATACATTGTATTTTTGTTCACTTGAAATTCACTATCTAAAAAATGAAATGAAGTAAACAATATCATTTAAAGTAAAATTTGAGGGTGCCTGGGTGGCTCAGTCAGTTGAGTGTCATCTCTTGGTTTCAGCTCACGTGACAGTTCTTGGGTTCGAGCCCTGCATCGGGCTCTACACTTCCAGTGCATGGAGCCTGTTTGGGATTCTCTCTCTTTCCCTCTCTCTCTTCCTCTCTTTCCCTTTCCCCACTCATGCTCTCTTTCTCTCTTTCTCGAAATAAATAAATAAAAGCTTAAAAATAAATAAATAAATAAAATAGAATTTGAAAAATACTTAGGAATGAATTTAACAAAATAAGTACATAATTTTCACTATGGAAAGGCAAAGTGTTGTTAATAGAAATTAAAGACGATCCAAATAAATTAAAAGACATCCCATGCTAGTGGGTCAGGCAATTTAATATTGTTAAGATAGCACCACTCCCATAATTTGGCTTTTGTAGGTAATTCTGCTATAAACATCGGGGTGCATGTCTCTCTTCTGATTAGTATTTTTGTATTCTTTGAGTAAATACATAGTGTTGCAGTTGCTGGGTCATAGGGTGGTTCTATTTTCAACTTTCTGAAGAACTCCATACTGTTTCCCAGAGCGGCTGCACCCGTTTGCATTCCCACCAGCAGGGCAAGAGGGTTCCCTTTTCTCCACATCTTCGTCAACATCTGTTTTTTCTTGTGTTGTTAATTTTGGCCATTCTGACTGCTGTGAGGAGGTATCTCATCGCAGTATTTATTTACATTTCCCTGATGGTGAGTGATGTGGAGCACCTTTTCATGAGTCTGTTGGCCATCTGGATATCTTCTTTGGAAAAAATGTCTATTCATGTCTTTTACCCATTTTTTAATTGGATTATTTGTGTTTCAGGTGTTGAGTTTTAGAAGTTCTTTATACGTTTTGTATGCTAGCTTTTTATGAAATACATCGTTTGCAAATATCTTCTTCCACTCTATGAGTTTCCTTTCAGTTTCATTGTTGTTTCCATCGTTGTGCCAAAGCTTTTCATTTTGGTGAAATCCTGATAATTTATTTCTGCCTTTGTTTCCCTTGCCTCAGGAGACATATCTAGTAAGAAGTTGCTGTGGCCAATTTCAAAGAGGTTACTGCCTCTGTTCTCTAGGATTTTAACGGTTTCCTATCTCACATTTATTTCTTTAATTCATTTTTAATTTATTTTTGTGTATGGTGTACGAAAGTGGTCCGGTTTCATTCTTTTGCATGTTACTGTCCGCTTTTCCCAACATCATTTGATGAAGAGGCTTTTTTTTCCCATTGGATATTCTTTCCTGCTTTGTCAAAGATTAATTGACCACACAGTTGTGCATTTGTTTCTAAATATAATAGTATTTAAAGAACTATTCTGTTCTTTGATCCATGTGTCTATTTTTGTGCCGGTACCATACTGCCTTGATTGTTACAGCTTTGTAGTATAACTTGAATTCCAGTGGGTGGGAAGATGGGTGAAATAGATCATAGGGATTAAGGAGCACACTTGTATTGAGCACCTGATGTTGTCTGTTAGTGTTGAATCTACTAAACTGTACACCCGAAACTAATATTACACCATATGTTAACTAACTGGAATTTAAATTAAAAACTTCAAATATGATAGCACTACTTCCTAAATTGGTCAACAGACTCAATGCAATCCCCATTAGAATCCCACCTAGTTTCTTTCCAGAAATCAACCAACTGATTCTAAAATTAATAAGGTGACTCAAGAGACCCAGAAGAACAAAACCAATGTTAATAAATAACAAAGTTATGACTCGTATTTCCTGATTTCAATGATTACTGCAAAACAAAAGCAATAGCATCTGTGTGATCATGGCATAAGGAGAGCTATATAAACCAAAAGAATAGAATTGAGAACCCAGAAATGAAATTTCACATTTATAGCCCATTGATTTTTGACAACGTTGCTAAACAACTCAGTGTGGAAAGGACAGTTTTTTTTTTCAACAAATGGTGCTGTGACAATTGGATGACCATATACTGAAAAAAATGAAATTGGATCCCTATCTCACACCATATACAGAAATTTAGTTCAAATGTTATCAAAGACCTGAATGCAACAGCTAAAAATATAAAACTCTTAGAAGAAAGCACTGGCGTAAATCTTCACAACCTTGGATTCAGGAAGATATAATTTCTTAGATATTACACCAAAAGCATGAACATAAAAAAAAAAGATAAATTCTATTTCATCAAATTAACAACTTGTGATTCAAAAGTCACCATAAAGTGAAGTTGTAACCCAATGAATGTGAGAATATATTTGTAAATCATACACCAAAGCACTTGTATCTAGAATATATAAAGAAGACTTACATCTCAATAATTTCGCCTAAGAAGACAAAAAAATGAGAAAAGATTCTGAATTGATTTTTCTCTAAAAAAGATATACAAATTGCTAACCAACACAAGAAAAAAAATGTTTAACACCATCAAGGACATGCAAATCAAAACCATAATGAGATATCTTTTTATATAACACAGAATCGGGGTAATAAAAAGGCAGATAATAGCAAGTGTTGGGGAAGACGTGGAAACAATCAAAATGCTCAAACTCTGCTGATGGGAATGTAGAATGATAGTATCACTTTGGAAAATAGTCTGGCAGTTCTCTAAAAAGTTAAATGTAGAGTTACCATGTGTCCTGGCAATTCCATTTCTAGATACATATCTATGACAAATTAAAATGTATGTCCATACAAAATCTTATACATAAATATTCATAGCAGCTCTATGCATAATAACCAAAAGGTGGAAATGACTCATATCTACCAATGAACTGACAAATAAAATGTGGTATATCCAAATAATGTATATCATTGAGCTATATAAAGCAATGACGTATTGATAAATGCTATAATAAGAATGAATCAAAAAAAATTATACTCAGAAAAAGAAACCAGTCCTTAAAGACCGCATATTGTATGATTCTACTTAAATTAAATGTCCAGAATTGGCACATTTCTAGAGATATACAGTATATGCATGGTGGCCTAGTGCCAGGGGTTGGGAAAGAATGGGGACTGACAACTAATGAGTTTATGGTTTCTTTTGAGGGGTAGTGAAACTGTTTTAAAATTAGATTATAGTAATGGTTACACAACTCTGAATATATTTATAAAGCACTGGATTGTACACTTTAAATGGGCGGGTTGTATGATATGTGAATTATATCTCAGTAAATCTGTTACCAAAAAATTGATGCTATCAACTATCGATATATTAATATCTTTGAAAACTTAGACAAAATGGATATATCTCTAGAAAAGTATGGCTACTAATCATGAAGCAATGGAAAAAACTTAGTCATACGCTTTTTAAAAAATGGAAGAGTAGTCTAAAGTTCTTCTAACAAGGAAATTCCAGACATATTGATTTCACAAGTGAGTTTTATGAAATGTTCAATGGAAAGTTTATCCATATTTTACAACATGCCCAAACAATAAGAAAACAAAACAAAATGGTTACACACCAGTTCATTCTGAGTTCAGTATGTTTGCTGCCGAATCCAAAACTGTTAAAGAAAAGGAGAAAAAAACTATAAAACTACTTCATCTAATGAATGCAGATATCAAAATCGTAAGTAAAACATTTTATATGGACCCAACTCTGAATAAAAAGATAATATAGCACAACCAAACTGGTTTGATCATATGTATGCAAGACTCATTCAACATTAGAAACTTCATTAATGCATTTCACCATAGTAACATATTGAAAGTAAAACATCTCCGTAATAATCTAAATTTTAAAAAGCATTTAAAAAATTAACATCTGTTCCTGATTAAAGAGTCTTAATTAATTACAGAAAGGAACTTTCTTATCTTGGTAAAATAGTTGTTTTTAAAAACAAAATAAAAAACTTAAAATATATAGCCTTCCAAATAAGAATATGTGAGACTCTATCTGAAAGCAGGAAAAAGACTAGTATGCTCACAAACTTTACTACTTCTAGTCAACATACTACAGGAAGCCCTAGCAAACGAAAGAACACAAGAGAAATATAGGATTGGTTAAATGATTGAAACAGGCAAAATCAAAAGGTTGTTACTGCAAATTACATAGTCATTTATATACAAAAGCCAAAGTTAATTGAGAGACCAATTATTAGAAATAATAAAGAGTTCAGTGAGGTTGCTGGATATACATTATTCAAGGTCGTAGATTGCTTTCACGAGTCGTGGGCTCATGGGTGCTTACTGTTATTTAAAAATATCTAAATAAACGTAGGCTATTTGTTGGCCCACGATTCCCATGTGTCGTAATCCAGGCATCATAATTAATTAATTTTTGTGCACCTGAGTCCCAAAATGGGTTGGGGGATCATTTTAGAATACTAAGCCCCTACCTAATATATTGTCATAGAGTAATATGTGTCACAGTGAGTCTTGGTGATGGCCCATAAATCAACTTTGCTTATTTTTAGGCCTGAGCGTATGAGGTCATAGAGGTTTCTGAGATGTGCAGGAGTCAAGCACGTGTGTTGTTCACAGGACATCAAAATATCTACTGATTTCATCATTCAGTGGAAAACAAGCAAACAATTATTTGACACAAAGTAGACAAAAAGAAATTGTCTTGAGTTGGCTACACAAGCATCCATTATGCATACTAATAATTATGAAAATCTTTAAATGGGAAAATGCACTGTAAATTTTGAATGGCTCCATTGTGAGTAAAAAAATAATAATTGACGTCTATTCGAGTTCATTGGCTGAAAAGATATTTACTGCTCCAGCACCAACTCAACTCCCAAAAATTGTCCGGGGAGCTTTTTCTTCACTTATTCCCTAGCAGGGTTTAGACCTCCTCTATGCTCACAAGCCTCTGATACAAACATTAATCTTCGTATCAATAACACTTGCTTGTATTATTTACTTGCATTGTACTCATAAGACTAAACTAAACTATTTGATATTCTGAGTCATTCTTGTATCTCTGGAAGCAAGTAGAGTGCATATTAAGCATTCAAGAATGATCATTTAATCAATATAAGAATGATTAAACAAATAAATAAATTCTCAGGTGGACGCCATATTTTATGAGAAACAACCCATTGTCAATAGATGATAGAACCAAGCCAGTTTAGCTTTGCCAACATACTCATATCTGGGACTAGTCCTCTTTATAGAGTTTTCCTTTTTGTGACCACTGGACTCCTATTGACATTATGTTCATTTCAGGACAGAGAGTTTAAGTGTGCATCCATGACCTTCTATATCGGGCTCTAGCCCAGAGTTTTGTCCTAGATATAGGCTATATCGTTGGAGGGAGGCACTGATGAAACAGTAAGAACAATGTATACAGGACTGGTTTGCAAACTTCACAACCCGTAGAACAAACATTTCACCTGTTCCTCACACCCCTGTGGGCCAGGATTGGGATGTCAGGACTGCTTAGTTGAGGAAATCTGGATGATGGAGTTTTGTAGCACATCTAACCACACTTTCATTTTGTCCAAAACACCGAGCCTATTTGGAAGGCCAAATATTTAGTTATTATTTTGTAACCAGGAGAAACTATTTAGCAGACCAGGGAATATATTTCCTTTCTCTAGCCTAGAGGTTTTCATAGCCTTCTGGTTACTCTCATATGATGTTAACCTTAAGGATAGAAATGTCACCTTTAAAAATATCTCAAGGATCTAAACTGAATTCACTTTGAAACTTTATTACTGGATATGGCCAAGCATGTCAAGTCCTCAATTAACAGATGAAATATTATCTCCTTTTTCAGTCTTAAATGGCTTCCAAAGCATTTCATGGACATGCAAAATAGTTGGTTGATATTTTGGGGAGTATCCACGGAAGTAATTGAGCGCACTGGTAAGAGTATTTTTTGCACTAATTAAATATTCCAAACTTCTATCAAGATTATTGTCACCTATTTAATGGCTCATTGAGTTTACGGGCTATGCAAGTTCTCTTTCATCAGTAGAGTTAGGACATCCATTCTTGAAATGATAAATTAAGGAGCAGGCTAAAAACATAAAAGAACATCTGAAGATTATTCGCATTTCAAATTTTCTGACATGGACCATTCTGTTCATTGATGAGATCAGAATCGGATGAGCTTGAAGAATTCATTTTCTTCAAACAGTTTACTTCTGCTTTTTTACACTACTTAGGGCATTGAAAATTTATACTGTTTTGTGCACTTAAAATGAAGCATATGCAGAAAAATATGTTTAATGTAATTACTAAATCTTATCTTCAATAGAAGTCTTTATTACATGTACATAAAAGGGTTGAAACATGGAATCATAAATATTATTGCAGCATTTCTGGCATAAAGAAGGAACAGAAAGTTGGTGTTAGAAGTTGAGCATCATAAAGGATTCATTCGTTCATTCATTCGTTCCCTCGCTTAACAAACACTGATTAAGCAATGGCTCTATGCTAGGGATTGTGTTGTGCTGTATGTATCCACTGAATAGTAAAATCAATGCAAAATATGATTTCTTGTCTAGTTAAAAAGAATAGATGAACGCACATATAAAAATATACTGTGAGTTCATACTATTATGAACAAAATAGGAATGCGGTAGTATAAAGGAAGAACAAAGGTACAGTTGTAGGTGGAGTGGGAAAGACATTTAAGCTGTTATCCAACGGAAATAAGATCGAGCCAGGCAAAAACTAAGGGGAAGTGTGCTCGAGTCATAGGGAATGGCTCATGTTAAGGCCCTAGATGAAAAAAGACTTTGGTGCCCTCAAGGGTTTGAAAAGTCAGTGTTGCTGGAGTCTAAAGGGCCAAGGAAAGAGGAGTCAAAGATGGGGGAGAGACCAAGATCATGCCAGCTTAATCAGAACTTTGTAGACCATGGTAGGTAAATTGTTCAGCTTTTATTCTAAGTGTAGGAAGAAGCTTCTACGATGTCGCTTGGGTTCCTCTTTGAAAAATAGATTGGAAAGGCCAATACTTGGAGCTGGGAGAGAAGCAGGTTGATTGTTATTCATAATTTAAGGATGAGACGCTGGTGGCTTGGACAAAGTGGATGTAGTGGAGATAAAGACACATGGACAAACCTGTGATCTGTTTTTGAAGGAGAAAGACTAGGAACTGATCATATGTGGGGTAGGAGAGAGTTGTCCCAGGTGGCAAAAGGGGCTATTTTACAGACAAAGACAGATGTGTTTTGTATGTGCGTGCATGTGGGGGGCATTTTGGATGTCGAGAAGGCAACTGAGTCTAAAGTTCGGGAGTTCGGATGAGAGTACTACCCTGAAAGTTATGGGAATATAGGTAATCTTGGAAAACAGAAGAACAGCAGAGATCATTCAGACAGAAAATGTAGAGAAAGCAAGGAAACTAGCTAGAAGGGAGCCTGGCGAATGCTAGCATTTCAGGAGCAAAGGAAATGAGCCTTGAAAAGAAAAGAGAGGAAGAATTGGGGGGCAAGACAGGTACAGGAAGGGGAAAGGGGAATGTATGACAGAGGAGAGAATATTATCCTTGAGGATGGGAAAACAAACCTATTAGAAAAGTATAACAGGATTGATGGGTCATATGGCTTTATCATAGTTTATATAGAGATTTCCAATGTACAAAACACTTCATTCAAGTCCAATGTTTATTTGTTCAGGAAACACCAGCGAGATCCAGTTTCAAATGATGTTCATGATAGCCTGTGGGGTACATAAGCCAATACTATTGTCTGTAAAAAAACGGCTCAGATTATATCTACTTCAGTGGAAATGGTTTTGCTACCATGAGACAGGAGAGATGTTCCAAACTGGATTTTCAGACTCAGAATTCCGTGTCTTGGGGCGCCTGGGTGGCTCAGTCGGTTGAGCGTCCGACTTCAGCTCAGGTCATGATCTCTTGGTCTGTGAGTTCGAGCCCCGCGTCGGGGTCTGTGCTGACAGCTCGGAGCCTGGAGCCTGCTTCGGATTCTGTGTCTCCCTCTCTCTCTGCCCCTCCCCCATTCATTCTCTCTCTCTCTCTCTCTCTCTCTCTCTCTCTTTCTCTCTCTCTCTCTCTGCCAAAAATAAATATACTTTTAAAAAAAATTAAAAAAAAAGAATTCCGTGTCTTATTCCCCACGGAGGCATATTATTTAGATTATGTTAACCTTAAATAGTAATGGTAATAAAGCCTAGATACTTTAGTCTCCTGTTAAAGTCTGGGTTGTTATGATTAAAGATAAAAAGATGCAAACAAGTCATTTTAAAAATACCAGCTCTACCATTTCTTATGTAATCCTTGCAGATTCAATGTCAGGACGTGGCTCTACACGGCTGTGACCAAACTGTTGCACGGGATCATACTTTTAGACTGACATGAATGGTTCGAGGCAGCTGAACAACCAATTTAGTTGATTTTGTTCCGCAAACTTGACTGGTCATTGGGCTGAACTGACCAGAAGGCACTATCATGCAAACACAGTGAGTTATGTTTCTCTAGAGATTGCAAGCTATGCATCAGAAGCTGTCTTAACTATTTCAGATCACTTGAGTAGTGCTCTGTCCCTGAAGTCACAAGACATTTTGAATCAGCTTTGTATGAAGAATATGGTGATTTTAGAGAGACCAAGTGAATATCTGGGTTTTCTCATCTTACATCAATGGGTCCTCTTCAGTTGTAAACAGAAATTGATCCTGATATAAGAGAAAAAGAGAAAGAGGAAGAAAGAAAGAAAGAAAGAAAGAAAGAAAGAAAGAAAGAAAGAAAGAAAAGAGAGGAAAAGAGAAGAAAAGGATGATAATTCAATTATGCAAAAAAGAAATTCCTGAGTGTTAAATAGGTCATATCAGGAAAGGTATGAGAATTGAACAAGGGTCAAAGACACAGAGCACCCAATCAGTGCTATTGACTGAATTTCTGGGATGGGACTGGACCAGAGTAGGTCCTTAGGAGTTTGTTTTCAGTGTTTTGGAGTGTGTGTGTGTGTGTGTGTGTGTGTGTGTGTGTGTGTATCAGACTGATTATCTCCATTACTGCTATTACTACTTAGTAACAACGTTGGCACGTGACATCCTACATCATGTGGCATAGTGAGATCCTACTCTATGGTGCTAAGTATTTTCTGTGCTCATACAAACCTAGGAGTCAGGAGTATGCATAGCTCCATTGAACACAAGAGAAAACTACAGCTTGGAGAGATTCATCTCCTGCAAAATCACATGATTGGCAGGTGGCAGAATCAGAAACTCGGTCTCTATAAAGTCCAAGCTGTGTTCTTAACTTCTATTCTAAAGAGTTCATCGTGTCAACTTAAAATAATGATCTCTCTGGTTAGTTAATACCATTTATGGAAGGACAGCCTATAGAATTATTTTATTTCATTTTTTATTTTCCTGGTCATTTTTCTGTTTCCTTTAGACTTCTTACATGCCTGTGTGAATATACGCCTATAATTAAAAATCCAATGCATATGGGGCACCTGGGTGGCTCAGTCAGTTAAGCGTCCGACTTGAGCTCAGGTCGTGATCTCACAGTTCGTGAGTTCAAGCCCCACGTCAGGCTCTGTGCTGACAGCTCAGAGCCTGGAGCCTGCTTCAGATTCCGTCTCTCTCTCTCTCTCTCTCTCTGCCCCTCCCTGACTCATGCTCTGTCTTTGTCTCTCAAAAATAAAAACATTACAAAAAAATTTTTTTAATCCAATGCATATGATTTTCAATTTCCACTTAAATTATACTATGCACAGAGACCACCAAGGAAAATAAGAAATTGACCACAAGTAAAAGAGGAAAAGTCCTAAGAGGTCTACTAAGCATGAGTGAAAATCAGCTAAGACTATGTAACATATAATGTTTTGAAAGAATCAGAATGCTTCTCTTGCTATATGAAAATTATAAGCACCATTTTTTTTTTTTTTGAGAAAGAGAAAGGCAGAAAGTGTGCTTGAGCCGGGGAGGGGCAGAGAGAGAGAGAGAGAGGGAGTGAGAGACTCCCAAGCAGAGTCCAACACGGGGCTCCATCTCCTGACCATGAGATCCTGACCTGAGCCGAAATCAAAAATCGGACGATTAATGGTACTGAGCCACCCAGGCGCCCCGATAAGCACCATTGTAGAAGTGAAAGATCCCTGAAAGACATCTTCATTGCTAAAAAGTTACCAACTTCAACACATAGCACTTGAAATGGGAACCACAGAATCTGTAATGGCTGTGAAATTTGGAAAGACCAATAAAATAAGTAAATAAACAGACGACAGACAAAGAAAAATAGTAAAGAGAGAAATTAACCGTGGTAAACTTACCGTCAGACACATGATCAAAATCAGCTACGTAAGATTTTGGCCAAAGGAAGGCTGATCCTGGTCGATGCTGTTGGAATGTCTTAGAAGCAGCGAGACTTCTTTCCTGTTCGATTTGTACACCAGTCCTCCACTGTTTATATTTAGCTTCTGCTACACATAGAAAGTGAGGACACAAAATGTTTCTCACTGTAAATTAATTTCTCTATTTCATAAAAAAAAAAAAAAAAAAAAAACAGGACTTCGGGTTTCTCGGTAGGTAGAAATACAAATATATTCATTTCCTCTAAGGTAAGATATATAGAAAGATCTCCCTGTGTTTTGCTTTTGTTGTTGCTGTTGTTTTGTTTGTTTGTTTGTTTGCTTTCAAAAGAGACTATTCAGTGGAATAAGGTATGACTGATACAAAAAATATATGCAGCTCTATTCCCTACATTTGGTTAAAAATATTGTTTGCGTTTGTCACCAACTGATGGCCCAAATTAAGATAGCAGAGGCTTACCTCCAAAATAAAAGTTATTTACATTTCTATCTCTCACTCAAAATAAATACATACCTTCTGTCTGTATAATATGCAAAGTAGGATCGTTTAAATGAGGGGGAAAAAAGTAGAACTGCCGAAAATAATGTTTTGAAAAGTTTTCGGGGAAGTGGTCACAGCCTCTTGGGAACACTTTGAACTAGAGCTCAAATAAATGAGATTGCGTCACCTCGCACAGACTCCTAATCAGGCTGTCTTTGTTCTGCAGCTCATATTGTACCTAGAAGTTCGTTTCCAATACCTGCACATATTATTCTATTCATATGTAAATGGGATTGAAGATGTTATTCTTTCTTCCCTACAATCTGCTCTTAAAGCAATAATAAAATTTATGAACGAGTGCCATGAGAGGTGGAGGCTTATGGACACTGGCGTGTTCTGACTTTGCACCGAGCCCACGGTGGCGATCTTGAAGGAGCAGCTGTGTCTCCTTCCCTCAGGGATCTATTTGAACATGAAGGGGTTATCACTGGAGCCGTTATTGGCGTTAGACATTTCCACTGATATGACATTTGGATTCCAATGGCAGTTTTATGGCTCTCTAGACATCTTTGATAGGAGAGGAGGTGTGTAGAGGGTACCGCTCCCTGTCAGGAAAGGGAAGAAAGTCTGTTGGTCAGAAGACGATGGGGAACCACATACCCCGGGTTCTACTCCTGGCTTTGCGGGTCACCTGCTGGAAGCCTTGAAAAAGCCACATGAGATTACCGGGGGCTCCCTTTCTTCTGTGTGCAGATTAATTGCCTGTGGCAAATGCTGTGTGCAAATTTCAAGGGCAATTGAGTCCTGCGTGCTTTCCTACTTGCTTCTCTTTTGTTGTTGTGGTTTTTTGTTTTTTTTTTTTCCTCTCTCCCTCTTGTTTTTAAGGGCAGGAGTTGCCAATTTTATGTGCAATTAAGTTGTGCATACCCCAAGCTAACTAGGGTACCTCAACTTCACTTTAAAACTATCGGCTATAAACACATCCATGATATCTGATGTCTTCAGGGAGTAACCTAATTCTGCTTTGATGGAGACATTTAATGGGGGTGCTTCTTCCTATTTTCACAAGAATGCTGCAGGTATTAGTTTAAACCAAACAGGACATTCCATTCTTATGTGCCTTAGTTTATCAGTCTGTCAAGAGATCAGGAAACAAAGCACATCTAGGGACTGCCTCGATTTTTAAAGAAAGCGAAGGGTTAATCATGCATTTTTTATAAATACAGGATACCTATAGTTCTCGCTTCTAATGTGCCTTAGGTCGTGTTCCGTGTTCAAAATGATAGCTTTATTTATTAGTATATTATAGTATATTTATTAAATATGAATATATTTAATATTTATTAAAGGATGTGAATCAACTATGTTCTCTCCTAGAAAGAGCTTTTTGTCAAGAGGGCTGTCTGGGATCAGACAAATGTGGTTCAATCCGTTTTGTTAACAAACAACTGTGATTTTGAGAAAGTTACTCTCCTGTGAGCCTAGGTTCCTCCTCCCTCCAATGAGGGAAAACAAACAAAGGTAAAAACCAAACTCACCTTGGAGGATACCTGTTCAGGTGAAATTAGACAATACCAGCCTCCATCAGGCGCTCCGAAAACAGGGAGAGTGATTATTCACAGCCTCTCAAAAGTTCCCTTTCATTTCAAGAAGATCCTGTGCTGAGAACCAGGTAGAATCGTAGTGAACAGGCGCTAAAAGGACTGAGGGAAATTAACCAGGTTCTCGGAAGCCGAGTTGGCCAAGAAAATAAATGTGGATTTCAGTGTTTCAACCATTTTCCTGCGGTCGCGGGGGCAGCATGGGGGTGGTGGTCGTCAGGCTCTTGGTCCCCTTACCAGCCTTCCCACCCTGTTACAAATCCCAGAGGTAGGGGGACCAGAATTCCTTCCACTGATGGAGGCGAAGATCCCTGCATCAGTGCTGGGTGCGTCCATCTGTCCATTTCCTTATGGGCCTCCCTCCTCCTGTCTTCGAAATCTTCCTCTTAGCACTCTTCATATATATTTTATAAATATAATTTTGTATTTATAATTTTTATATTTTATAATATAAACTGATACTTTTATAAATATAATATTTTATAAATATAATTTTACATTTACAGTTTTTCTATTTTATAATATAAACGTATATTTATAATGTTATAAATATAATATTGTATAAAGATAATTTTCAATATATGATCATAAATTATAAATCTTTATAAACATAAATATATAAATATTATACCTATTATATAAGCTTATAGATTGTATATTTATGTGTATATATTTATTATATATAATTTAATATATAAAACATATAACTGGCACAGTGTCAAATTTAACAAGTTATGCTAGAGATAATAAATCCCACAACTGCTATTTCTGTCTGAAAACTATGACACAGTGTGGTGAAAGCGCCAAATAGTCTGGGGCTTGTCCCTGTTTGCGAGGGCTTTTTCTTCGCATATTTTACTGTCAGTTTCTTGACATTTTTGTCAGCTCAGAACTGGAGGGCATAGGTGCCGGCGGCAGGTCTCACCACATTTTTATTCTCCATTGCATTTTCAGAGACTGTGGAAAAAAATAAAATAAAACCGGGGGGCAGGCGGGGGTGGGGGGCGCGGAGGAAGACCCGGGAAGAGAGGTGCTGATGTCAAAGGCAGAGCAGCGTGAGGGCCAGACTCTGAAAGTCAGAACGCACAGTTTTTCACTGGCAGCTGGCGCTCTGCGTACAAGGTGAGCCCCCCACGCCCCCGCCCCCCACGGTCCCCCCCGCCCCCGAAGAATCCTGACACGAGACATGCCATTTTCTCATTTCCTCATTACGCCAGGCAGATAGAAGGGAAATCTATGAACCTGCTTGCAAAAGATATCTTTTTACTTTTTTTTTCTTTCTCTCTTTTCTACCCCTCCTCCCTCCAGCCCCCCCCCCCCCCAACAAACTGTGCATTTCTGGGCAAGGAAGGGTGTCTGCGCAGCACAGCTATTGTTTTCCTAGTAACATCAGCCCTGGCTCCAATCAACCCTTAAGGTTGTCTGCCCTTTAGAACTAGAAGCCTTTCCTTTTCTGGGTTTTTGTTTTTGTTTTTCTTTTTTAAAATTCATGTCGAAAATGTACAGAATGACATTCAAGAAGTGATAATGTGGAAACACCTTTTCTCCCCGCCCTCCCCCCTCACAGCTTTCGTAAAGAAAAGGGAAAAAAATAAATGAATAGGCCATCATGGGCGTCTACTCAATTTTGGCTCCCAACAACAGTGAAATAACAATAAAATAACAGTAATGGTAGTAGCTATATTATATATAGTTCAGAACCATCTTCCCAAGGAACCCCATCTAAAATGTATTTTAGGGGCGCCTGGCTGGCCCAGTCGGTTAAGCATCCCACTGCCGCTCAGGTCATGATCACAAGGTCGGTGAGTTGGAGGCCCGTGTGGGGCTCTGGGCTGACAGCTCAGAGCCTGGGGTCTGCTTCAGATTCTGTGTCTCCTTCTCTCTTTGCCTTTCCTCCACTCACACTCAGCCTGTCTCTGAAAAATGAGTAAACCTTAAAAAAATTGTAAATGTATTTTAATGTCTCTCTCTGTGTTTTTAAATTTTATTCTCCTTTGTCTTATTTCTTTCTATAAGAAGATATTTCCCAAACTCTTCATGAAGGGGGGAAAATGTGTTTCCTTATTAAGTACATTTGGCTAATGCATATTCCCAAAGTTTATTTATAACAGAGTCTTTTTATTCATCAGACCATTTGTTAATATGGAAGGGGGTCACAGAGCTCTTAGGGGCAAGAGTATATAATTTCAGCAACATAGTTCTAACAGTTACCTTTCTGAGTATATTCATTATAGGCTTTATTTAGCGCATCTGATGATTCGCTTTCCTTGCAAAGGAAGTTCAAGTATTTGGCAATTTCCGGGACAGCCAAAAGTTACTTCACAAATCATTACCAGAGTATGCTGATGTTGTCTTGGATGTTTGGCCAAAATATTGAGTAAGTCTTTAAAAAATAGGTGGGGCGCCTGTGTGGCTCAGTTGGTTAAGCATCCCACTCTTGATTTTGGCTAAGGTCATGATCTCCGTGTTCCTGAGTTCAAGCCCCACATGGGGCTCTGTGCCCTCCCCCACTCATTCTCTCTCTCTCTCTCTCAAAATAAATAAATTTAAAGTAAATAAATAAAAACAACAAAAAAAATGGGAGACAAGAGTAAAAATAAATAAAATAGCTTTTAGTAGCCTGCCTAGATAGCCCTGCTCGCATTGACAATATAAACAAAATAAGGTGTGAAACGTGGTCAGAAGAAGCACAGTCCAGTATCCTGGTGACCATCTGCACACACATCAGTAGGGTGACCTCCTATCAGCAGAATTATTGAGTCAAAGGATTGCATTTTCACAAATTTGACAGATGTCACAAACTGCCTTCCAAGCAGGTCACATTGATTTATACTTCCCCCAAGATCTTTATGTGGAGGGCTCTTGTCTGTTAATTTTCTCTTTCATATTATTTCATTTCTCTGTTGGGCTCTAAATGAACTTTAGCTGATCTTTGGAAAGGCTTATAGCCAATCTATAAATTAATTTGGGGAAATTCACATCATTACAGTACTGAATCTTACTACAAAGGGGCACAAAATCACTTTTTTGCCCTTCGTGGAATTTTCGTTTTCCTTAGATGGGTTTTCAATGTTTCTTGAGGTGCTTAGGCATTGTATGCATTGCCTTGTTATTTTAATCAGGGGTTGCCTGTTGTTCTAAATAAAGCTTGCTGGAACAGGGCCACGCCCATCATTTACATACAGTCTACACTGCTTAAAGTTGTATAGTTGCAGCCAGACCATATGACCTGCAAAGCTTAAAATAGTTACCATCTGGCCCTTTACTGAAAAGTTTGTTGACTCCTGCTTGAGATCATTTGTTTCCTTTCATTGTATTGTCAGTATTTACTTCTACATGGAAAAATGATTATTTATAACATTTTACTACTAAATTCTCTCCATTATTATAATTTCTGATGATTCCCCTGAGGTTTCTAGGTATGTCAGGTGTCCTACGAAAATAGTTATAATTTTATTTTCATATTCTCACTATATTTATCTGCTATTTCGTCATTTGTCCAGTTCTATTGATAAATATATAAAATATTGAATCTGTTTCCTTTATTTATATAGAGTTATGTTTATTTCTCTCTATATACTGTTTTATAAATTTTTAATGTTTATTTATTTTTGCGAGAGAGAGAGAGAGAGAGAGAGAGAGAGCAAGCAGCAGAGGGGCAGAAAGAGAGGAAGACACAGAATCCGAAGCAGGCTCCAGGTTCTAAGCTGGACGCGGGGCTCGAACCTGTGAACCATGAGATCATGACCTGAGCTGAAGTCGGACACTTAACCTACTGAGTCACCCAGAACCCCTGATGTTACATTATTTATTCCTATTTTATTAAAATACAGTTTAATCAAAAAATGGACATTGAATGTAGTCGAGTGTTTTCCCACAACCATTGAGATATTCATAAATACTGTTGTCCTCTGATCTTTGGATACAATTCATTTTATGAATAGATTTTTTATTTTGAAGCCATTTGGGGATGAGCTCCACCTGGTTGGAATATGTTATTCTTTAATGATCAAGTTGAATTTTCTTTGCTAATAATGCATTGGTACTCTGCAACAATATTCAAAAGTAAAAAATATATATATATTTCTGTATTGCTCAGGTTCTGTGGTTTGTAAGTTTAAGATGTTTTAACATCATATTGGGTCTATAAAAATAGGTTGACTGTCTCCCTTTTTTTTTTTTTTTACATGACTTGGATTAGTTAAGAACATCAGAATTGTTTTTTCATGAATGGTTAAAGAATATACCTATGAAACTATTTAGACAGTGGCTTTTCCTGGACAGTATTCCTGTAATACATCTGCCAATTTTCTACGTTGCTAATGTACAAAATGCTCTGTATTTGTGGGAAGGAATTTGGTATCTCATACCTTCATTAAAAACTAGCCATTTCATTCAGACTCTCAAATGCATTTATATAGACTAGATTTGGAAAATGCATTTTTCGCAGATCTTTAAGGATTTTACAAGTTTGCTTTTTATGTATCTTGATGATATTACTTACATACTTTAAGAAAACTGAGGGCAAAATCAGAACAGAGAAGGACAGATAATAAAAGACATGATGGCAATATCCCAGGATGATTTACGGGATAGATTTCCCTGGATCAGAGCTGCCTAAAAAGGCAGTCGGCTAAAAATAAAATTAGCGGGTCCCTGGACAAAGAAAACAAATGAATTCTCAGTAATAGAGAGGATACAAAAATGGAAGTTATAAATGAGAAGGTGAAGAGGCATCTTTCAAAGATAAAGGTAATTAGATGCTTAAAAATAACAAACAAGGTTGTACAAAGAATATCTCCGAACAGTTAGGAATCAAACCATAAAAATGGCATGTTTTTGAGCTTGTTATACAGAAGGAGTTTAAGCAAAGAGAATATGTGCAACCTGGAAATGAGGGGCGTTCTGCACTCACATGGGTGTTGTAAAGGTGAGTCACTCGAAAAGAAAATGTAGCTATAGCACCCCATTTGGTTTTGCCATGGTCAATATTTCTATAGTCATAATGTCTATTAGGCATTTTCAAATTTAGAATCAACCTATAGACAACACTTGAAAGACATCAATGGAGTCTGAAAGTGATTTGTATGTTCCGCCATGGAGACAGAGAGGGGTGAGGCTGGGAGAGAGGGACAGAAGAAGAGAAGTTAGGGGTTTCAAATTCCCATCTTCTACAGAGTCAGACATTTAACTGACTGAGCCACCCAGGCACCTCATCATATTCCTTATTAAAAAAATAAAGAGGGGCGCCTGGGCGGCTCAGTCGGTCGAACGTCCGACTTCGGCTCAGGTCATGATCTCACCGCTCATGAGTTCGAGCCCCGCGTCGGGCTCTGTGCTGACAGCTCAGAGCCTGGAGCCTGCTTCGGATTCTGTCTCCCTCTCTCTGCCCCTCCCCTGCTTGCGTGCTCTGTCTCTGTCTCTCACAAATAAACATTAAAATTTTTTTTAAAAAGACAAAGAAGAAGGAAAAAAGAAAAAGCAAGTTATTTAATCCGTGATTGGCAGAACCCACTGGACATCAGATTCACTTGGGTAGCTTAGAAAAAGCACAGATATTTTGAGTCCCCTCCTGGAAATGGCTGAGCAAGTCTGGGGGAGGACTCTAGGAATCTCATGATTTTAAAAGTATTCCAAAGGATCCTGAGGCACATTCAGGTTGGAAACCGCTAGCTTCACGGCTCTTGTTTCCTTCTCCTGGCCAATAGGAAACCACGAGTGAAATGAGCTCTTGTGAGATTCCACAGCCCCTGTATCTTTTCCCCTTGACCTTGTTTTTCTTTTTAACATTTAGTTTATGTTTTTATAAAGGAGCCTTTTGTTTGTTTTCTTTCGAATTTTAATTTACAGTCTAGCTAGTTAACACATAGTGCGATCTTAGTTTCAGGCGGAGAATTCGGTGATTCATCGCTCAGGTACAACACCCAGTGGTCACCACAAGTGCCCTCCTTCAGGCCCATCACCCCTTTAGCCCATCCCCCACCCACCTCCCTCCATCAGCTCTGTTTGCTCTCTATCATTAAGAGTCCCTTATGGTTTGTTTCCCTGTCTCTTTTTCCCCCTCCCATACGTCCAACTGTTTTATTTCTTGAACTCCACATATGAATGAAATTCTTTGGTATTTGTCTTCCTCTGATTGATTTATTTTGCTTAGCATCATACACTCTAGCTCCATCCATGTGGGTCCAAGGGGTAAGATTTCATTGTTGTTGACAGCTGAGTAATATTTCGTTGTATGTATATACCAACGTCTTCTTTATCCATTCATTCGTCAACGGACACTTGGGCTTTTTCCATAGTTTGGTTATTGTTGATAATGCCACTATAAACATCGGGGTGCGTGTGCCCCTTCAAATTTGTATTTTTATATCCTTTGGATAAATACCTAGTAGTACAATTGCTAGGTCATACGATAGTTCTATCTTTAACTTTTGGAGGAACCTCCATACTGTTTTCCAGAGTGGCTGCACCAGTTGGACATCTCACCAACAGTCGAAGAGAGTTCCCCTTTCTCTGCTCCCTCACCAACGTATGTTGTTCCTGTGTTGCTAACGTTAGCCATTCTGACAGCTGTGAGGTGGTATCTCACCATGGTTTTGATTTGTATTTCCCTGCTGCTGAATGATGTTGAGTATCTTTTCATGTGTCTGTCAGCCATTGGGATGTCTTCTTTGGAAAAATGGCTGTTCATGTCATCTGACCGTTTCTTAACTGGATTATTTGTTTGGGGGGGTGTTGAGTTTTATCAGTTCTTTATAGATTTTGGATACCAACCCTTTATCAGATATGTCATTTGAAAATATCTTCTACCATTTTGTAGACTGCCTTTTAGTCTTGTTGATTGCTTCCTTCACTGTGCAGAAGCTTTTTATCTTGATGAAGTCCCAATAGTTGATTTTTGCTTCGGTTTCCCTTGCCTCCAGAGATGTGTTTAGTACGAAGCTGCTCCCACTGAGGTCAAAGAGGTTGCTGCCTGTGTTCTTCTCTAGGGTTTTTATGGTTTTTCGTCTCATATTTACATCTTTCATCCATTTTGAATCTGTTTTCATGCATGATGTAAGAAAGTGGTCTAGTTTCACTCTTCTGCATGTCGCTGCCTAGTTTTCCCAATGCCATTTGTTGATGATGCTGTCTTTTTTCCTTTAGATATTCTTTCCTGCTTTGTCGAAGATCAGTTGGCCATATCATTGTGGGTCCATTTCTCACTTTTCTATTCTGTTCCACTGAGCTATGTGTCTGTTTTTTGTGCCAGTACCATACTGTCTTGATGACTACAGCTTTGTTATATAGCTTCGAGTCCAGAATTGTGATGTTTCCGGCTCTGGTTTACTTTCTGAGGTTTGCTTTGACTATTCAGGGCCTTTTGTAGTGCCGTACAAATTTTAGGATTGTTCGTTCTAACTCTGTGGAAAATGCTGGTGGTATTTTGATAGAGATTGCATTAAATGTGTAGATTGCTTTGGGTAGTATAGACACTTTAACAATGTCTGTTCTTCTAATCCATGAGCGCCGAACTTCCTTCCATTTCTTTGTGTCCTCTTCAATTTCTTTCATAAGTGTTCTATGGTTTTCAGGATATCGTTCTTTTATTTCTTTCTGGTTCGGTTTATTCCTGGATATCTTACGGTTTTTGGTGCAGTTGTACATGGGACTGATTCTTTGATTTCTCTGTCTGATGTTTCGTTATTGGTGTATACAAATGCAAGCGATTTCTGTATATTGATTTTATACCCTGAGACTTTGCTAACTTCACGTATCAGTTCTAGCAATTTGTTGGTGGAGTCTTTCAGGTTTGCTACGTCCCATATCATGTCATCTGCGAATAGTGAAAGTTTGACTTCTTCCTTGCCTGGCCTTGATTTGTAAAACCTAATGGACTTTCTAAACAGGTGGTTTCGATGGAGTCTGTTTTTATGCTACTTTCATAATCCAAGAAAATCTGCTCTGCAAAGGTCTGTCTACGGCGGCCTGGGCAGTGGGAACATAGCGGCTCACCTAGCACATTCCCTCAGGGCTGCCAAAAGGACTGTGGTGTGGATACGGCAAGTTGGCCGTATGCCCAAGTGCAGTGGTATATGAGTGTGAGCTCATCCGCCAAGAGCTATGTATTTGCATTATGCACGACTTGGAAAGAACAAAACTCTTGAGTAACGTGGGAGAGAGGCAAAGTTGTCTTAAGGAAACTCTCCGTGAGAATCTCACCGAGGGAAAGGGAAGGACGGCACTCAGAGTCTTGTGGCTCGTAGGGTGCTTCAATGTTCTGGGTGAAGAGGAAAAGTCATGCTTTGGGCTTGTCTGTGACACGGAGAGCTCTCTGTGGTATCTGCTTTTGTTATTTCGGGCAATTTAAAAAATCTGGATGTTGAGAGGTTACATGTCATGAGGCTCTCCCCTCGGTGGGCTCTCAGAAGCAAGCTAGCAAAAACTTCCAGAAGTGACCGGAAGGTGTTACAGCTGCCACTGCTTGCTCCGGTCTCAGAATTCTTTCTCCCTTGATCTTCAAAACCAACCTCCTTGTAATTGGCATGTTTACAAGACAGAAGGGAGAACAGAACTGGTTACCCAGAATTCACCTCGATGTCGGATTGTCTCACCCACACGGGTCACTCTTTCTTTCTGTCTTAAAAAAGCTTTAGAGGTGGAAGGCAGTGAAGGGGTGGTGGGGAGACTTTCAGGTCCTGAAAGAAACTGTGTGGTAAGCAGACTCAGACAAGTGAGCTCCTCTGGAATCACTGATCTTCGACTGGACATCACGTGGGGGCTGCCGAGTTGGAACAATGACCCGAGCCTTCTGCAGCCCATTAGCCACAAAGCCCCCGGGCAGGTGTCTTCAGAAGTATGAAGAAAGAATTAAGCATGAAAAGTGTGTTGTATGTCCCACTTGTGTTAGAGTTCTAGCTGAGACAAAGTGAGTTTTGTGGAGTCTTGTCCTCTCTTCCCTAGTGAGCTTGGAATTGGATATTAAAGAAGAAAAACAAAGAGATATTTGTCTTAAAGCTTAGAGCACGGAACAAAACAGAGTGTGGGAGGCCGGTTAACCCTTCTCGTGGGCTTCCAGAAAGCTGTCGCCTTGCTTTTTACATATGTATACGTGCTTATAGAAAACATGGAAGACAAATAGTATCATGCTCATGTGTATAAGTATTGACTTTATGTATATGTGAGACTTTAGCGTAGTCAGAAGTAAAAAAGAATGAGTGCATGGATTGGCTACTTCTGTAAGAAATGTTTGCTTTCTAGAGCTTTTCTTGTGTCTGCAGTGGAAGGAAAGAAAGAACAAAAGAAAGAAAGAAAGAAAGGGAAAGATGGAAGGAGGGAAGGAAGGAGAGAGGGAGGGAGGGAAGGAGGGAGGGGGAAAGAAAGAAAGAAAGAAAGAAAGAAAGAAAGAAAGAAAGAGAAAAAAGGAAGGAAGAGAGGAAGAAGAAAGAAAGAAACAAAGAAAGAAAGGAAGAAGAAAGATAAAGGAGGGATGGAGGAAGGAAGGAAGAGAAGGAAGGAAGGAAGGAAGGAAGGAAGGGAAAGAAAGAGGAAGGAAGGAAGGAAGGAAGGAAGGAAGGAAGGAAGGAGAAAGAAAGAAAAAAAGAGAAGAAAGAAAAAGAAAGAGGGAGGGAGGAAAGAAAGGAAAGGAAAGAAAGAAAGAAAGAAAGAAAGAAAGAAAGAAAGAAAGAAGAGAAAGGAAAAAGAGAAAAGAAGAGAAAGAAAGAAAGAAATGAAGGAAGGAAGAAGAAAGGAAGAAAGAAATGTTTGCTTTCTGCCTAGGTCAAGGTAACAACATCCAGATTGGGGAGAAAATGAGACACAAAATAGCATTTATTTCTGATTGTCCCTAGATCCTGTGAGTGAGAGGAGAGATGCCATTTCTCCAACTAAGTTATATCGCTACCAAAAACACCAGGGGTGGGAGAATTCTCTACAGGCTTATTGCATTTAGGCGTATTTTTCAAACCTCTAACTTTATTTGAAATAAAAACATAGACGTGATACACAGCAAAGCAAGTTCTCACTCTACCCAAATGATCTTCTCCTTGCTCTATTTCTGTGCCCAGAGAGGAAAAAAAAGTAATTCAAAGACTTCTCTCATGTTCGAAATACTAGAGGCTAAGAAATTCTAAGAGAACTTAGATAAATCAAGTATTCTCTCCCTTTCGTCTCCTACAGTGTGGAGTCTCCAGCAGTGACAGGAGTGGGACCCTAAATGCGCTAAATACACTATGGACCCTCGTTTATCATCATTCAGTTGTGGGGATTCGCATCCTCAGAAACCAGGAATTCTTGCAAAAGAACAAGCCAGAGGGGACTGTGTTGTTTTGTTTTGTTTTGTTTTGTTTTTTCACATCTCTGGGCAGCAACAGCTCTCTATAACAAAAAACAATGCAACCCTATTGCCTTGAATTGCCTTAGGTAGAAATCGTCTCCCCCACCCCTCCGCCCGCCCCCCCTCCCACCACCCAGGAGAAATTTTTAGCCACTTGTCCAGTGCAATAAATGCAGTTTATCTGTCACTGCAATTTGTTCCCGCTCCTCACTTGCAAAGCCTAAAGCTTGTGTATTTCCAGGAATGTCCTCCTCTCCAACCCTCAAAATGTTGCCCTACCCCTCACCCCTTTTAGCCGTGGGAACATTACAGACAATTAAATGAAGTGTGTGTGTGATGGCAAGATATTACATTTACAGCCTTTTGAACTTGCTTCTACAGCACCCTTAGGTCATATGAGAACATCCGAGCAGGGACCCTGAAGAACAATAACCGAAGCCCTCTTTTCTCTTTGTTCGACCGCTTTCTCAGACGACACGAAGTTCACGGTTTTGACGTATGAGCTTCCTCCCCGTGTCACCTGCAGGTTTCAGTAGTTGGTACCGAAACAGGTTGCGTGTTCCCCAATCGGGTCAGCGAAGTTCTGAGAGTTAACTAACAGTCATGGTACGTGCAGGTGTTGAGTTGTTTTGCCCATGGTCGGGAGAACAAGGTCTTGGCTCAATAATGAGAGTGATCATTTATTGCCCATTTTCCCCATGCTAGGCAGGCCCTGGACCAACAGCCCTCCTACGTCTTCTGTGTACTCTTTTCAATAACCCGCAAAGTCGGGTGGTTATCCGCGTTTATGGGTAGGAACCGGCAACTGCTCTTTATAGTAAGACGTGGTGGAAAAATGCGGGTAGATGACCACCTAGTTGGCACACTGTTGGAAAGATTATACAGCAAATGTCCGAGAGCTGCGCGTACAGTATGTTTGGGATGCGTCATTCTAATTATAATACACATCGAGACTGTTTACTGTTCTTGCTCCTACAGCATAAACCACCACTAAGTTAGTGCCGTAGAACAATCCCCGCGTATAACCTGAGTTCTGTAGGTCAGAATTTCTGGCCAGGGCTCATCTGGGAGTCTCTGCTCAGGGTCAAACAAGGTTGAAATGAACATGGCAGCTAGAGCTGGGTTATCATCTGGAGCTCAGGATTTTCTAAGCTCATTCAGGTTGTTGACAGAACCCAATTCATCATGGCAGTAGGGCTTATGGTGGTTTGTCTCTTTGTGGCCAGCAGGAGGGGGTCTGCTGCTACTCCGGGTCCCCATTAGCGCTCATCTAAGAGGGCAGCCTCGCTCCGTGTACCGCCCCCTCTGGAGGAGCTCTAAGTCTACTGATTATGGACCTTAATTGCATCTGTAGAATCTCTTCTGCTCTATAAGTTAACATAATCATGGGAATAATATTCCATCATGTTCACTGGTGCTGCCCACAATTATGTGGAAGGAAATTATAAAGAGTACCTTGGCCAGGGGCTAGACTCCTAGTGGGACCATTTGAATTCCGCCCACCAAATAAGAGTGTTACCACCCTGCCCCCCCCCCCCCCATTGGTTACAGTGTGGACATAGGCCGGCAGAACTACAGCTTGTTTTATTTATTTATCTTTTTTATATATTTTTTTTGTTACCTGTATTCATTTTTGAGAGACAGAGACAGAGCACAAGTGGGGGTAGATGCAGAGAGAGAAGGAGACACAGAATCGGAAGCAGGCTCCAGGCTCCGAGCTGTCAGCACAGAGCGCGACACGGGGTTTGAACCGATGAACCGCGAGATCATGACCTGAGCCGAAGTCGCATGCTTAACCGACTGAGCCACCCAGGCGCCCCGAGATTGTTTTATTTTTAAAAATGCTTTCTAAGATGTGGTTCAGTTGTCCAAAAGCAGGTTTAAAATGTTCAGCTTTATGAAAAATGTGCAACTTGTATCTTATTTCGATAGGGATCTTCTCTTTTAATTTTATAGATGTTTTAAAGAATTGAAAAAGTAATGCTTTTTAAAGTATATGTAAAAAATAATTCCAATTGAATGAGTGTTTTTTTTAACACTTTCTTGATTCGCATTTGTGGGGAGACACTGTCGGCCGTGGGCCCTCACCGTCCCCACGTGGCCTTGCTGAGTGCACCACACCGCAAAGCCTAGTGCCCATCTCCCCGTGGTGGTTCCCTCGCGGGTCACGTTAACTAATTAAATAGGTTAAGTTGACCACAACATGACTCCCCTGGGTCTGTTCGGTTCTCAGGTGAATTACGTGAGGCTACTGAATGCCTTTTGATACACTGTTTGCCATTTGGATATCCCCGAAATCAATAAAAGACAGACTTGCCCAGTTTAATAAAAGGGGAAAAGCCTTGACCGGTCACTTGACAAATGAGCCATGATCCCCAGCCTGGGGATATGCTAGGGTTAATTAAGAAAACTGACTTCACAACACCAAATCCTGCTAACTTGGTCTCCATCAAAATGCAGGTTTGGAATGCCAGGGGACAAGGGTGCCGACACCCAGCAAGGTTTCAGTCTTAAAAAGTTGTGCCACTGATTAGCAACTTGCAGATAGACCCAGAGAAAAATAAGACCATTTTATACTCCAGTTATGTCCCGTTCTGCCAACTTCACGAAATAGCACAGTCTTGCTTTGAGCTAGTTACACCTGTTTAACTATTACCGAAAAGCCGAGAAGAAAAAGAAAGCAACAAAATAAGCTAAGGAGTAGATGTAAAAGACCAAACTAAGCAATAATATATGAACAAACGGAAACCAATAAAATTTGTTTCGCAAATCAGTTTTGCCTCTCTTCCATTGGGATTTCAGACACTTATCCAGTGTGTCACTTAAAACTTTTTGCTTGTATGGCAGTCATGGTCCCTGAGTAATAAAATGCTGACGACTTTGGTGTCCGATGAGCAGATATGTGTGTAGCAATTTACACAGAACGTAGTTTGAGGAAGCTAAAACAAAACCAATTGCAAACGAAAATTGCACTCCTCAAACTTCTTCTCCACCACATACAATTACCATGGGGTTTAAAAAAAAAAAAAACAAAAAACCTCCTTCCCACAAAGACAGCCACTTTCCCAATGTCCCTTTCCCAATCAAGTTAAGAAACAAAGCCCTCTTGGGTAAATCATTGCAATGCTAATGAAATCCAGACAGGCAACTTGAAACTTGAAACAGAAAAAACAAAGTTATCCAATGGAAATCATTTATTAGCAGTCCCTGGTTCATTGAAACTAACAAAATGTGGAAGAAACATGACCTGAATGTGTCACGGATGATAATGATCTTATGCCTCTGCTGGGCTTTCTACCCAGATGGATCCAAAACACTTTTCTGAGTTTCCTAAGGGGTGGGAAATAAGCAGTTGACCATTAGTACAAATTAATAACTTCTGGGATAACTAACGGCATCGATTAGCAACTGTATTTGTAGCTACCCAAGTTTCAAGAAATCGACACAACTCCAGCTGCACCCTGCCTCCACTAGACAACGGAAGAAAGAAAATGCCCTGCTAGCAATGCACATTCACAGCGGACCTAACACTTGCCTTTAGAACCAATCATACAAATAATGAAAAAGGCTATTGCCTCTGGTATGTTCTTATCTACTAAGTTCTTTCTAGAACTGCACTTGCAAATGCCTCCCAGAGCAAATCAGGTAAGCAGTAGCAACCCCATGCATTTTATTGTTCTGTTCAAATGCTGGCCTGTAGCTGCTCCTGCCTTGTCAACTCACACACACACACACACACACACACACACACACACACTCACTCACAGATTTGAGCTCAGAAAAGGGAGTTAGTTAGCTCCCTAACTAAAACTAAATATAACTAAAATATAACTAAATATAACCTAAATATAACTAAAAGTTATATTACAGCAATGAGAAAAAGGACAAAAAGGACATACTATACAGTTAGAAACCACACTCCAAAGAAAAAGCTATTTTTGCTCATTCAACGTTTGTCCAATCGGCTTGTGAGACCACGCACCAATTGCCTTCTGGAAAATACTTCACCCACTTTACTTGGAGTCTGATGAGACTATGTTAATTAGGTGCCCTACTCACCCTTAGTGGAGGGGCAGGTACACATAACTTAAGTCAACTGAGAACCTTCTCAGAAGTTGAATGGTTAGTAGAGGGACGGAAAAGATCAAGTTTATATATCTTATTATAGCTTATATAATCTTATATAGTTTATATATAAGTTGAGTTATCTATAAGTTGAGTTTTGTCTGTTCTTAAACTTTCTACAAATTGATTCATGGTGTGTATTTGGGGGAACCATCTTCTTCTCGTCAACATTGTGTTAGGAAATCCTTCCATGCTATCTTGTGCAGCAATTTGTTCTTAGTTTTTGTTGCTGAATGAACATACTGAATCTTATGTATTCGATTGTTGGTAATCATTTGGGTTGTTTTCATTTGGGGGCTATTACGAATAATTCTGGTACGATCGTGGCCTTTGGAGTACATAATCATATATCTGTTGGGTGAATTTTAAGATTAACATGGCGAAGTCATGGAAGAGGGAATGTTCAGTTATAGTAAATACTGATGACGTGATTCCTGAAGTGGTTGTCCCAATTAATATTACCATTATGAGAATTCTGCTTGTCCCGCCATTTATTAGCCATCGTCTCCATCCATTGGCACTATCAGATGCTTCCTGATTGTCTGGTGCTTGGAGGGTTGGTTTAACCTGTCTCGTGGTGGTGTAGTGATCTCACATTGTCATTTTAATTTGCATTTCCCTGGTGACTGGAGCTACTGAGCACATGTTCATATTTTTTAGCCATTTGGATAGCCTCTTTTGTGAAGCGACTGTCTTTTGCCCAATTGTTGAACGAGATTCATCCGTCATTTGTTTTTGAATTATAGAATTTCTAAAGACTTCTATAGTCTACAAAGGAGTCTTTTATCAGCTATGTTTTTCTGTACCTTCCTCTACTTTGTGACTTGGCTTGATAAACTTTTTGATTTTCATAAAATCCATTTATCGATCCTTTTCTATATGGTTAGTTTACAAAATAATTCTGCTTACATAATAGTGGCCAATGCAATTTGAATCTGTTTTCCCATTTTTTAAATTAATTTATTTATTTTGAGAGAGAAAGAGAGAGAGGGGGAGGGGCAGAGAAAGAGGGAGAGAGAGAAAATCCCTAGCAGGCTCCACCCTGTCAGCACAGAGCCTGACACAGGGCTCGATCCCAGAAACCGCATGATCAGGACCTGAGCTGAAACCAAGAGCCATACACTTGACCGACTGAGCCACCCAGGCACCCCTGTTTTCCCCATTATGGTGGAAGATGGGGGAAAAAAAACCTAGAAGATGATATTCCATCTAATTTGGGAAGATGACATAATCCCCTGAAAAGTATGCTTTTGCTTACGCTGGTATTATTTGTAGGAAGAATAAGTTATTTCATTGTAATCTTTAATGACACAAGAGATATTTTTTACTCAGATACCTCTAATCTAAGAAATAATACACAGTCATGCTGCCTGAATTATGGAACTGTAAGTCAAATCTGCTGTGTTTCTATTGCAAATTGCTTACCAAGCCATGATGTCTTCAGCCAACAACAGCTCTGGTCAGTGGAGACAAGAAGTTAATGCTCATGGATTTCTTACCAAGAATGTTCCTCCACCACATTAGGCTTCAACAACAAAATTGAGCAACTGCTAATACAAAATAATCAACGGCCAGTTTTTCCTATCAAGTTTACGCAGGGAAAATTACCTAGATTATCCAAACACACACATACTTTTACCTGGATTTCTTGGGAGAACAACTCTTCTTGTCAGATCTCTATTATTAGGCACCTGCAGTATATTACATATGAAGAAAGTCACAGAGGTGAGTGTTTTTCCCTATAGACCATATGGCATGGAAGAGAAAAAGGAGTACCATCTCCCTACTAAGAGGAAATGTAATATTAAGAACCAAAACCCAAAAATGCAGGGGCGCCTGGGTGGCTCAGTTGGTTGAGCGTCCGACTTCGGCTCAGGTCATGATCTCGTGGTTCGTGAGTTCGAGCCCCGCGTCGGGCTCTGTGCTGACGGCTCAGAGCCTGGAGCCTGCTTCGGAGTCTCTGTCTCCCTCCCAGTGTATATTGATTTAGAAAAGCCGTATTTTATCATGGCCAGCAGTATAGAAAATAGGAACTGTGGATTAAAGACCATTTCATGCAGGACACTCTCTAGGATAGTTATTTTATTTAACTTGACATAGAAACTGACAGGATGAGCAGCATCCGTGGTGTTTTACAAGTGAGGCCGCTAGGGCTCAGAGAAAGCTAAATGAGCAGTATGGCACAAATCCCGTAGCTGGCTGAGATCCACCCGACGTGAAGGGCATGACCTCCACATTTCGTCACACTTTGTCTTCCCGTCGGGGTATTTCCTCAACTAGATGGAGACCCTTTACCCAGGAGGCTAGCCAGTTCCCATTCGTGACTCCTCACTCTCCTAGCAGGTGCATCCTCATTTAGCCCATTGGTCACAGCCACTGACACCCAGGGAGGAACCCCAGAGCCACTTCTGCTGTGACAGAGGAGTTGCAGAAAGGCCTTACCCGGTAGAGCTTCCCTGGGCAGTTGGTTGTACGTCTGGACGTACTTCTTGGGTTTTCTCGCTCCTCCGTCGAGGCTCTAGCCCTCTTTTTGGGCTTCATCATTGGATTTGCTCATGGGAAATTTTTCCATCTCATTAGCTGAATTCAACTGGCATCTCCAGGACAAAACATCCTTTGTTCACTAAGGAATGAGGTAAAGACTGTACGAGCTTTTAAACTTTCGACGGTCCTGGAACACTGGTCTTCATAATTACGTCCCGCGTGAATAATGAACACACCTGGACTACACCAGACTGTCCTTCATAAAGAGACCTATTTTAGTTTTCACTGTCTTTGTGTAAAAATGAATCATAATCTGGAGTGCGAAATAGCAGAAGGAGGGGATTAGAGTGGAAACAACATGGGCTTGGCCATCAGGTCACCATCCAACTCCAGGCCCTGCTTTCATTTGTCCTGGGACCTCAGGCATGTCACCCAAGGCATCCGAATCTGTTTCTGCACAGTAACGGGACTACAGAAGTGTGTGGTGAGCCATGAAGAGGATAAGGCTAGAAAACCCTATGCTGGAGGGTGGTGTCGTTGCCGCTGCCATTGTTGTTGTTGTGGTTTGTGGTTTTCAAATCTTTTTAAAGCCAAAATTCCTTCAGATAAGCCCCCACCTTGCCCAGGAGTCTTGGCCATCCCCAGATAGGAATCAAGCAAACCTAGCAGCTCGGAGAATCCAGTAATGGGACGAGAAATGGCCAGGGGAGTCTGAGATGAATGTTATTGAGAAGGCCAAGCACATAGAGGAGCGTGAGGACGTGAATTCAAGCCAGTCCTGGGAGAAGACAGAAGACTGCAAGTTACCAAACCCCAAATGCAGGATGGGCCCAAGGTAAGAAGCCTGACTTCGGAAGGCACTCCAATAGAAACTCCGTAGGCTTGATCTATCATATGGGGCACCTGGGCGCCTCGGTCAGTTGGGCATCTGACTCCGGCTCAGGTCACGATCTCGCGGTTCGTGGGTTCGAGCCCTGCGTCGGGCTCTGTGCTGACAGCTCGGAGCCCGGAGCCTGCTTCGGGTTCTGTGTCTCCCTCTCTCTCTGTCCCTCCCTGACTAGTGCTCTGTCTCTCTCAAAAATAATAAATGTAAAAAAAAATTAATAAAAACATAATAAATAATAAAAAAATCTATTATATATGCCAGTAAGCGGTCTTCCCCAGGTGCACATTCCTAGGTCTGCCCTGCCCACCCCCACCTGCTGCTAAGCTCTACCCCTAACCTGAATCTGTGCAGTGGCCTGTTTGTGGATCCCAGTGTCAGGCTTCATTTCCATCTGTAAGATAGAACCTAAACGATTTTCAAAGATCTTCTTCGAAAGAGGGAGAGAAGCCTCCCTCCTGTTAATATTTCTCGTATCTAATCCTTATATTCAGGTTGCCAGATTTCTGACTAGGCTCATTAATTTACTTAATTATTAGATTTTAGAAATAATTGAACCCTCAATTTAAAAAGCCTCAGGGCATAGCTCCATAAAAACCTGCCTCGAAATATCAACGAGCATCTGCAATAATAACAAAAATACAATCTATCTGCATACAACCGCACACTTTGCTCACGACTTTGTCTGGACAGACCGATTTATAAGATTCGTTTAGCTTCCTGCTGTAAAATTACTTTGTCAGAGCACCCTCAGGCCTGGCATACGCGGGTTTAAGAGACATGCTTTCCCCTGGTACGTGATACCTTAAAAAAAGTAATGGGGTAAGTGTTGGGTCTGCCGGTGGGGAGGCACTGATTTATACATTGTGTCCTTGGAGGTTAAGGCTGACAACATCACAAGTCTTAGGTGGTTCACATAATCCATCTGGGCCACACTTTCCAAATTTTAAGATAACGCTGTGGGAATAGATGACCTCCATGTTTCTTTCCAGCTCAAAAATTCTACGGGTCCGTAAGAAGGGGAGCGGATGGTTTAAGAGCAACAGAATTCTGCTGAGGTTTTCTACCTTGGATATTATCCACCGCAGCCGGCTATCCGACGCGTTTTCCAAACTCCGGAATCAGGTGGCCATTAGCGGTTCATATTCATTTGGAAGCCACGGGCCCGAAGTGATTTATGGAAGTTGATAAAACATCGAGAAGATGTGATCCCCTGCCCTTGATGTACTTACAGCACAACTTTTGTTTTGCGGTACACTCAATTATAATAACTGACTCCTTCTCCAGATGCAGAAATATCTCCCAGAAATAATTAGCTGCAGCCACAAAACAATTAGGTGGTTGCAACCTCATAAAATGTGGTTGTTAGTTAATTGGCTCATATTCACATTGTGATATTTGCACCTACCACCTTAGCACCTGCAGAATTCTAGCTCGCAAAAAATAGAAGCGGGGTTTCAGAAGCATGGCCCGGCAAGTGGAGTCTAAATGGCCAATGTGACCTGCATTTTCTATGGGCATCCTTAATAGCACTCAAAAATATTCGAGCATATGGAAATATAAAATGTTAATCTCTAGACCGCAGACTCTTTTGCAAGAATAATGACTACCAGGGGCTTAGAGCAGCACCCATATCTCACCTCTATTTTCTGCCCTTGTTTCCTCTGTGGGTTCATCCCCTGAGGCCTCTTACACCTAAGGGCAATGGGTCGGATTTTGTGTTTAGGGTTTTTTTGACAAATGAGAACACCGGTCCTGTGGCGAAGCCTGTGCCTGGACTGCATCTCGGTAAAGCGTATTTGCTTTTTGGGGCGCCTGGGTGACTCGGTGGGTTCAGCACCCGACTTCGGCCCAGGTCATGATCTCTCACGAACTCACATGATCCGAGCCCCTGGCCGGGCTCTGTGCTGACAGCCCGGAGCCCAGAGCCTGCTTCGGATTCTGTGTCTCCCTCTCTCTCTGCCCCTCCCCTGCTCGTGCTCTGTCTCTCGCTGTCTCTCAGAAATAAATACATGTTGGGGGAAAAAAAAGCTTATTGCTTTGAGTGGAGTTTTCCCCTTTGCCTCATGGTTTGATCTGAATTCATTCTCCCCAGTGACCAACTGTATATTAACCACACCTAGTTTTAGAACCCCCAAACACAAGGTTGCCTTTTGTTGTTGCAGTCTTCCTTTATTCCCCTAGAGCCTGAGATTTGGAGCCAGAATTTCACCACTTAGCTCTAACTGATTAAGGTCACCGGACCAGATGCTCAATATACTGACACTGACTCTCTCCATGACCTAACTTTAGCCAAGGCTCCTCTGAGCTCTTTCTCCACTAGGCTCCAATCTTTGTTTATATCGAATTGAACAGAACAACACCAAACATAGCTTCTACCAGCTCAAAGCCACATCCCCAGGATGACCCTAGTCCCCTTAAAGTGCCTGCCTGAGAAAACTCAAGACTGCCAGGGGAATGTTCTGTTTGTTCCGGACAGCACCCAAGGACGGGGGCCCCTGTCTCCCAGCCTCTCTGGGAGGTCGGGGCATAACTTCGAGAAGCGCCAGTTGGCAAACCCGGTGGGTTTCGCACGCACCAACCCCACTTCCTGCATCTTGTAGTTCTTCACTTTCCTGAGATGAGGCCCCACCCATCCCCTTCTAATCCTCATTCTCCCTTGAAGACGCCCATTATCTCCGTACAGACTGACGTTGAGTTCAGTTCCTAGCAGACTCTCTGCCCTGTCACAATAGTATATTCTCGATTAAAACCTGTTCTTACCACTTTCGCTGGTATCAGGCTTTGTTTATCTCGAACAGTACCTACACTTCAGTGCCCCAGGGCACATAGTACCCAGAAAGCTGAAACAGTCACCAAAGAGATGCCTTGGCCAAGCATGTTCTGGACCGGCATCACCTCAACCACGTCTGGCTTTTGAATTACTAACCACGCCTCTCAAATCCAGAGTGACCCAGCGTGCGAGGGCCCACATCAAGGAAGAAAAAAATCCTAAATGCTTCCAGAGAGATTTGCAGCCTGGAATCAGCATCCACCGAAGGAGGAGCTTTGTTGCCTGGAGAAACCCACAGGCTTCCCACCGTCTTCCCTGTCTTTCCTCCGTGGAGCTGCCTGGCATTGGTTCCGACCCCCTTTGATGACTTGTTTAAACTGCCGAGGTGAGTGTTTTCAACACCTATTTGTTCTGCAAAGCGTTGGCTCCTGGCCATCCGCTTTGGCGGGTCCAGATAACATCGGATTACAACCGTGCCCGGTTGAGAATTCAAACTACTTCTCAGAAACCTGGCAGCTTTCGTGAGGCCTTGATACATGAAGACGTTCATTTCAAAGGAGGACGAGGAGGAAAAGGAGGAGGAAGAAGTGAAGACAAAAGAATGGGGGTGGAGGAGAAAGGGAGCAGGGAGAGGTGGGGCAAGGAGAAGGAGGGCGGAAAGAAGAGAAACATTTGAGTCTGACTTTGTAGCAAAGCTCGCTATTCAGCAAGCCTACGCTGCAATTTTTTGGGTTTTTTTTTGTTTTTGCATTCACAAAGCAATGTGTTGGGGGAAGGAGGAGACAAAGAAAAGAAAGAAGGAAGAAAAGGAACAGGGAGCCACTTTGAATATCAGAGAATGCCAGGAGGGGCCAAGCCAGATGCAGAGGGACCAGACGATGGCCCAGTGCTGAGCAACATGCCGCAGCTGGTGTTAACAATGAATTCAGAAGAGGGCACCTGGACAGCTGTCCCGTTACTCCACACAAGTTCTGTTTACCCTTTACTGACCAGAGAGCGCTCGCCATTGACACAGAATACACACGGCTTTGAGATATCAGCAGACATATGTCGCGCTCATTTCTTCATCGCGGGGTCAGGATGTGTTTGTTTTTAAAAATTTTTTTTAAATGTTTTATTTTGTTTTTGAGACAGAGAGAGACAGGGCATGAGCAGGGGAGAGGCAGAGAGAGGGAGAGACACAGAGTCCGAAGCGGGCTCCAGGCTCCGAGCCGTCGGCACAGAGCCCGACGCGGGCCCGAACTCAGGGAGTGTGAGGTCATGACCTGAGCTGAAGTCGGATGCTCAAGGGACTGAGCCACCCAGGCGCCCAGGGTGTGTTTAAACATATGATAGCAGAGATCAAAATTCGACTCTAAAGATGGCAATGACAACATCTTCTGGAGCAGACGGGAAAGAGGATTAAGAGATGTGTGCAGTGTGAGAGAGGAAAAAAGCTGAAATGTCTTCTCTCAATAACTATTTCTAGAAAATACAATGGCCAGAAATGTTATGTGCCAGTGGGAGAGGTGATTGCTGTTTGGATCAAGGTTAACGGAGCTAAACGTTCTTTTTTGTTTTGTTTTGTTTTGTTTTGTTTTAAGTTTATTTATTTATTTTGAGAGAGAGAGAGAGAGGATGAGTGTTGGGGAGGGGCAGAGAGAGAGGGAGAGAGAGAATCCCAAGCAGGCCCAGTGTGGGGCTCACTATTAAGAACCATAAGATCATGACCTGAGCTGAAATCAAGAGTTGGGCACCTTCTTACAGTTGGTGAGTTTGAGCCCCCCTGTATTGGGCTTCGTGTGGACAGTGCGAAGCCTGCTTGGGATTCTCTCTCTCCCTCTCCCCTCCCCTTCTCCCTCCTCCTCTCCCTGTCCCTTTCTCTCTCTCTCTCAGTACAAATAAATAAACTTTAAAAAGTTGGACGCTTAACCAACTGAGCCACCCAGGTGCCCCAACACAGCTCAACTTTCAAAGGAGGTGAGAGCTGGCATTTATTCCCTGCATTCCTAGTATAACTTGGTAACTTATTGTTCACAGAAAGGGAATAACTGGGAAAGAAAGTGACACCTGAAGGTTTATGGAACGAAAGGTGAAATACAGTTTCAGGTAGGCTACTGACCATATGAACTTTCTTCTTCTGCTTCCCAAACACCCAACAAATGACACCCAAGGGTGGTAAGGAACAAAAACAGATATACATGTACAAAACCCTGAGCCATCGCAGAACCAGAGATTTTGCACATTTCTGGAAGCAGAAAGTGCATGGGAGTTGTTGCCAGGCTGGCTGGCAGGCTCCAGAGAGCTTCTGGTGTTAGAGTGGAAGGAAGAAACGAGCCTGAATGGGAGGGATTGCGTAATGATCTAGAGTGACTTTCTCCCTCCACCCCAGCAGGCACAACTCGCGATCTGATGTCTACTCCAGGCGAAAAAAATCACACTGTCATTCTCCAAAGGGATATAACTGTCCAGAGTACATTTGGTAGCTAGTGAAGGTCTAGGTTTATAGAAGAAACCTATTCTTCTTATATCCTTCATGGGTCTTTGCCCATGACCCGAAATCAGAGATTCAAGCCAAACCTGTGTGCTCAGAGATTCAAATCAAACGGATTCCTTTCTCGTTCTTGAAGAGGGACAGATCGGCATCGCCAGAAAGTTGAGGAAAATTTCAGCATGAAGAAAAAAGATTTTAAAAAAGGAAAAAAAGCAGAAAGAATTAAAAATGGACTCCAACAAGGGGGTAGGGGGAATAAGAGAGAAAATCTCTACTAATTATCCTTGGAGAAGTGTGGAAAGATATTGTATTCATCAAACAAGAAGAGGCTGCCATGAAGAATGAACTACCGTTGACCCAGAGGGTTTCTAGGAATTTAAGATAGGATTGCAGAGGGGAAAAAAGAGCGCAGAAAGAGCTGAGAAAGAAAGATAAACCCATGTCTCAGAATGTGCAGCAAAGGAAAAGAGGCAAAATGTTAGAGAAAAGGTAACAGGAGAGTTAACTCCCAAAGCGCAATCTGATCAACAGTTGCATCAGAGAGAACAGAGCAAATGAGGTGGGGGGGAGGGAGATGATCAAATCAGTAGAAGTTGAAACTTTACAGACCTCAGAGAAACTTGCAGTTTCAAAATGAAGGAGCTTGACAAATGCCAAGCACAAGGAATGAAAATAACGGAACACCTACACACTTGAGTGTGAAATTATAGAAAACCAAAGATCAAACTGTATGATCTTAAAAGTTTCCACCGTGGGGAAAGTCGGCCATCTAAAAAGATAGAAGGAGAAGTGGGGGGGGGGGGGGTGGGCAGAGAGGAAGAGGAGAGGAAGAAGGAGAAACATTATTTTTTTTTGAGAGAGACAGAGAGAGACAGAGAGAGAGAGAGAGAGAGAGAGAGAGAGAGAGAATGAGTGGGGGAGGGGCAGAGAGAGGGAGACAGAGAATCCCAAGAAGGCTCTGTGCTGTCAGTGCAGAACCCAATGTGGAGCTTGAACTCATGAACCATAAGATCACGACCTGAGCTGAGATCAAGAGTAAGATACTTAACGGACTGAGCCACCCGGGTGCCCCATTATCATCATCATCATTATATGAAATATTTTGTTAGCAATAACAGAGGCAAAGAAATTTCACACAGATTTGGTCATTATTCCTAGACCTCATGCACTGTAAGTGATGGAAGTTGCTGCAAAGATCCCCTTTAAAGATTATTTTATTTGTTTATGTGTTTATTTTTAATGTCTATTCATTTATTTTTGAGGGAGAGAGAGAGCGTGCCCAAGCGGGGGTGGGGACAGAGAGATAGGAGGCAGAGAATCCCAAACAGGCCCCAGTGCTCTCAGTGCAGAGCCTGAACCGGGACTCAACCCCATGACTGTGAGATTAAGACCTGAGCCAAAATCACAACTCGGACACTTGACCAACTGAACCATCCAGGCACCCCTAAATTTCATTTTAAAAGGCAATAAAGCAATCAACTGTATTATGGAGAGCAGGAATTTTCTCGATGGAACAAAAAAACCAGACTTGGTAATTTGCAGTTCAGGATAGAATTACAACAACAGCATGTATGGATTCGAAAAATATCTACATCTGAAACAATATAGAAGTGAAGATGATGCTGAAACAACCTTTTGAAAAAAATTGTGCCATAGAAAGATAAAAGTAGGAATTTTTTTCTAAATTAATAATATTGCCTACATGATATACTTTTATAGATTCCGCTATCATGAATTTACTAAATTAAATATAATAAGTAACCAAGTATCTTATGACATACACACACACACACACACACACATATATATGTATGTATATATGCATACATATATATATGTGTGTGTGTGTATATATATTCAAGTTAGGTCATACCCTCTGAAAAAGCCTTTCACCTAGAAAAATAGTCTGAAATGATTTCAGAATATAATAGAATTATGTTATTAATATTAATAAATTAGAAATAATATATCTGACAGATATTGAAAGGTAAAAGGAGGAAGTAGATAAAAAAAGATATAGAGGTTTAATTATATTAAATAGAAGTACAAAAAGATAAACTAAGTTGGATATATGGAGTCCTCATCTATCATAATGGGAACTCAACAGCTAAATGAAGAAATAAAAATAGCATATCATTGAATAATTTGAAGGCAAGAGCTTCTAGAATTTTCACAAAAAAATGGGCAGAAGTAATTGCCTCTGGGAAAGAAAGAATATATTTGGGGAATTGTGGAATTACACTTGAGTGTTCTTCATGAAAATTAAGACTGTTTTAACATCATAGATTATTGGGGTGCCCAGGTGGCTTAGTCGGTTGAGTGTCCGACTTTGGCTCAGGTCATGATCTCACAGTTCGTGAGTTCGAGCCCTGCGTCGGGCTCTGTGCTGACAGCTCGGAGCCTGGAGCCTGCTTCGGATTCTGTGTCTCCCTCTCTCTCTCTGTCCCTCCCCCTCTCATGTTCTGTCTCTCTCTCTGTCGAAAATAAACATTAAAAAAAATTAATTAAAAAAAATCATAGATTATATCCAGATACGCTAGGACATACTTATAGCCCTTATTGTAAACCTGAAAAATAGGTGTTATTGAAACTTTAGGTTTACAGAGACAAAATGGAGACTCAGAGAAGGTAAATGACCCAAACTAGAACAGCCTTATAGGTGGTAGAAATGAAGCTTTTATATAACCAGATTTTCCAAATGCTATTCTCTTTGGAAATCTCAAAAACAGGAGTGGATACCCTACATGGCATTCTGCCACAGTTTTTCAGACAATATTCTTTCAACAATGTAGTTAAATCCAGCCATGCGGTCTCTGTCACAATCACGCAATTCTGCCATTATAGTGCAAAGCTGCTGTAGACAGTAGGGAAATGGATGGGTGGGGCTGGATTTGGCCATGAGCTATAGTTTGGCAATCTTCTGATCCATACATTAGCTTGTTCTTTTAATTTTTATTTTTAGTTTCACTTCTGGGGTCAGGGGTAGGAAAAAGTTTTCACTGAACCTAGTCTTCAAACTTCTTCTATCCCCCGCCATTACTGTAGACACATAATGCTGCAAGTACCCTTGCCACTCAGGGCTTATTTTCTTCTCTATAATTTGGCTTTGTATCCCATAAACCGATGGCTACCTAGCATTTTTTATGGGGGGGTTGTTCTACTGACATATTATTTATCAGATTAATAAAAGTAAAAAAAAAGACTAAATAACCGTTTTCAATGGTCAAGAGTAACACGGAAGTGGAAAATTTCATCAGTCTAGAGACTCTGAGGTAGGAATATCCTGTAGGGTAGGGGATCGCCGGGTTGTATTTACAGGACAAGTCACAGAAGCTGAAACAAAGGTAAGGGGCTATGCATTTGATTGGTTGATAGAGTCATGATTCATTTGAGATGACAGAACTGGGGCATATGAATGACCCAATGGATTCAATAACTGGATTCTGGAAATGCCATCAAAACAAAGTAGGGAAGGTCACCTATAATGTGTCCAGCAATGGGCTGAGAACCGACGAACAGTCTCTTTATGGCACTTCCCAGAGAAGAATCACCTGTCTCTTTCTATACAGATTCTCTGTGCTAAGATTTAAATTCCTGGGACAGAGAATCTTATTAGCATAGCCACTGCCCACTCTTCAGGCAAGGAAAAACAGACACTATCCTTCGCTACTCTTAGACTATATGCAATAGAGCTGGACATTTCTTTAAAAAAAAAAAAAAGTCAAGGTGCTGTTACCAGACAAATAGGAAATAAATGGTAGACAGACAAAAGCCAATGATGTCTATTATAGTTTAGAATACTCACCGTCCGGGCACCTGGATGGCTCAGTCGGTTAAGCGTCTAATTTCGGCTCAGGTCATGATCTTGCCGTTTGTGGGTTTGAGCCCCACTTAGGGCTTTGTGCTGACAGCTTGGAGCTTGGAGCCTGCTTTGCATTCTGTGTCCCCCTCTCTCTTTGCTCCTCCCCCATTCCAACTCTGTCTCTCTCTCACTCAAAAATAAATAAATAATGTTAAAAATTTTAAATCTTTATAGAATACTCACTATTAAATTGTTAGAAAGATAAACACATTGCTTGTTTTAATATTCTGTCTCCCTAGCTAAAAAAGGAACAGTTCATTGCTTTGATATCATGTAAAGGGGTCTTTCTCCAAGTAGTGTTGGTTTTCCTTCCTTCCTTCTTGCCTGCCTTCCTTACTTCTTTCCTTCCTCCCTTCTTGCCTTCCTTCCCTCCTTCCTTCTGAAGCTTGCTTTCAAGTATTCTTTTTCAGTTTCTCTGATCTGATTGAAGAGGTTTTTCAATTCTGGGGAATTCGGGGCCTTCAGATCAAGCAAGTACAGACTCAAAGGTGTCATCTAATCTAATCTACTCCATTATATCTTTGTATTTATTTGAAACAGGCAAACAGCTGCCCTACCAACAGAGTTAAAGACATATGTGCATTAAGTGGAACATGCATTTTAGAATTTGGGATACAAATTGTGGACTTATCCAAATGAATGTTACTGAAGTTTCTGGAGTTTGCCGCAGAAGTAAAGATATGCTGATAGCATACCCTGCAAATAAGTAATGTGCATGTCAACGGAATGCATGCTGTTGCACATAGTTACCCCATTGGGAATGGTTCAGTTCCAGAGCAAAGGCCACACAGTTTCAGGATATGATGGAAAGTACATTTCTGGATTTTTTTCCTTCTCAGTGGTGTTTGGAATCCAGATTATCTGATTTGATTTGGACGTAGTGGCTACATAAGAAGACAAATTGGAGACCGGTGCAGCTCAGACAGAAGTGCTGAATCCACGCTTAAAAAAAAAAAATAATAATAACTCTAAAAGTTAATTTAAAAGCATCTTGGCTTGGGGGTACCCGCGTCGCTCAGTTGGTTAAGCTTCCGACTTCAGCTCAGGTCTTGATCTCACCGTTCGTGGGTTCAAGCCCCACGTTGGGCTCTGTGCTGACAGCTCAGAGCCTGGAGTCTGTTTCAGATTCTGTATCTCCCTCTCTCTCTGCCCCTCCCCACTAGCATTCTCTCTCTCTCTCTCTCTCTCTCTCTCTCTCTCTCTCTCTCTCACACACACACACACACACACACACTAAAAAATAAACATTAAAAAAATTAATGGTTTCACTCTTGGGAGCAATTAACACATATTGTGTGGGACCTATGTGCATTTATCATTATTATAAATTTTGAGAATGGGAAGTAACTTCCCAATCTAACTTGAATCTTATCAAAATGCTTCAATTGGCTTTTTATGATTTGCTTACCTAAACACGTTCTATTTTTTTAATGTTGATTTTTCAGAGAAAGAGAGAGAGACAGAGAGAGAGAGTATGAGCAGGGAGGGGCAGAGAGAGAGGGAGACACAGACATCCGAAGCAGGCTCCAGGCTCCAAGCTGTCAGTACAACACCTGAGGTGGGGCTCGAACCCAGGAACTGTGAGATCATGACCCGCGCTGGAGTCAGACGCTTCACCGACTGAGCCACCCAGGCGCCCCAAGATGGTCTATTATTTAACTGACACTAGAACTATAAGAATGTGTCAGATGATAATGCTTGAGGTCTGCACCCTCATTTGTATATCCAGTATTTCTCTAAGTGTTTTCTTTAGAGTACCAGCCCCTGAAGAAACCCCCACCAAAACAGAGTTTTGAACTAGCAGGTTGGGTAAAGTGGTAGATTCAGTGTGCCAATTACTCAGTTCACTCATCAGAAGGAGCAGAACATTCCAATCAGCTGCTACTTTCTGTAGAAAATATTTTTGGAGGGAGACAGGAAGTAAAACTCTACAGGAAGAGGAGGAAAGATAAAAGATATGACATAAATGTGCACATTCAGTCTACGAGAGCTAGAGTTAGAACATCGGGCCACAACATAGAGTTGTTCTGCCTGATTGTGTTAGCACAAGGCAGTCCACCGGAGTTCAAGTAAGATTTACCCAGATGGGTATCTGTACCTCAATGGCTGTGAAGCAGATATTCACATGATATTTTCAAAGGATGTCACTCCGTGTGGTCCATGGATTTCAGGTGCAAAGTGCGAAGAGTTATGTTACGTATCCTCACAATGGAGATAACCTTCAACAGAAGTTCAGTTGACTCTATAAATTCAGGCAAATGCATTATCAGTTTTAGAATGCTTTTCATAAACAGAATTACTAAAAAAAAGTGAAATGTAAACCACTTAGCTAACTAGATGCAGATGTTTATTCAAAATGACAACTAAGGCCATTTATTTGGATGTCAAGTAAGATCATTTATTTTTTAATATTTTTTTTGTCTGTAAATATATCTTGTAGCTCACGGACAATTTACAGTAAAAATATCCGTAGGGAGGATACTTGAATTCATTTTCCCACTATTTGTGTACAGAGTTTTGGAGCTTCCCCCATCTATCCACAGTCTTTCTATCAATAAATACCTCTTATGGGGTAGGGAAATTTACAGATAGCAAAGCCCATCTGCCATTGCGTTTTCCTTATGGAAAACATACTAGATGCACAAAGACCAAGTCTTCTGGAGCACAGTAAAAACAAAGGCTTTTTAACCTATGATACAGGCAGGTAGACAGATAGATGGACAGAAGAAAGAGAAGGAGGAAGAGAGAGAGAGATAAGAAGGAAAGAAGAAAAGAAGGAAAGGAGGGAGAGAGGAAGGGAGGAGTGGAGGAAGGAAAGGAGGGAGACAGGGAGAAAGAAGGAAGGGAAAGAAAGAGAGAAAGAGAAAGAAAGAAAGAAAGAAAGAAAGAAAGAAAGAAAGAAAGAAAGAAAGAAAGAAAGAGAAAGAAAGAAAGAAAGAAAGAAAGAAAGAAAGAAAGAAAGAAAGAAAAGGAGAAAGAGAAGAGAAAGGACGACAGGGAATGATAGAAGGAAGGAAGGGGAGGGGGCAAAGAAGGAAGAAAGAAAAAAATTGGGGTGCCTGGGTGGCTCCATCGGTTAAGCCTCCGACCTTGGCTCAGGTCACCATCTCATGGTTCATGGGTTCCAGCCCCACGTCGGGCTCTGTGCTGACAGCTCAGAGCCTGGAGCCTGCTTCGGATTCTGTGTCTCTCTCTCTGCCCCTCCCCGCTCGCTCATGCCCTCTCTCTCTCTGTCTCCAAAATAAATAAACGTTAAAAAAAAGAATTTTAAAAAATAACGCTATGCCCTAGAAGAAGAAAACATTCTTTTAAATAACTAGTATTTGTGGATTGGTGAGAGTGTGCTTAAGGGGCACTCACCCTGTGGTAGCAAATGAAGCAGCCACCAGCAGTCACAGGAGATGAGTTCTGTTCTTTGCCACAGACTTTCCAGCCTTAAACAAGCCTCTTAACCTGATGCACTTCCTTTTCCAACTTGAAAATCACAACCGAAAGGAAAGCATGCCGACCTGGCCTAAGCATGAGAGAATGTGGACATTCGAGAAGACCTGGAAGACTTAAAAGGCATGGCCAGACTTGGGAAAGGCTTGTTGGGGCCACATGTCTTCCCAGAGTGTAACCTGCAGGCACACACCTGGGCTCGGTCAGGTTACAGCTCACCCCTTCCCACCCCCCAGGTCAGGCCCTGCTTGATGATAGACCCAGGACCCTCCTTAATTAAGTATACCGATCACCTAAAGCAACAAGAGGCTATTAGGGAATATTGGATGTCGCTTCGTCTCTCTTTAGACTTCCTTTCCCTTTAATTATTTCAAAAGAAAAACACTAACTGTTTAAAAAAAAAAAAATCAGAACTAACATAAGCAAAGCCCCTTAAAGGAATAGATGCCTGCAACGATTCAGACGTGACTGCCTCGAGTTTTAGCCGCCCTGCATTTGCTGCTAAATGTTAGGCTGACTTCAGGCAGCTCTGTATTATCTATTTCCACTTATTTACCCCGAGTGATGCGCATTTAGAAAGCATCAGTGATCGGTCGCCATGTGGCTTCATAAAATAAAAGAAAGAAAGAAAAGCTTGAACTTTCTTACTTGTTTTTTTCCTTCAAATCGTTTTGTTCTTCTTGTGGTCCCTTAAGTCTAAGGAGATAGGGCATATTTTAAAATGTGACTCCTGCTTTTCTACCCAACGAGTGCTTTTTTTCAGAAAGGTTCCTAAATCACCAATGGCTTTTGAGAATTGACCACATCAAAGAGAAAGAAGGGAGGCTTTCAGTTGTCCAACAAGAAACACAGGCAGGTGGGACAAACTGTGTCTCCAGCTAAGAATTTGTTAAGTCAGTTGCAAGTTTACAATCTAGCTCATGCAAAACATGTCATGAGGATTTTAATATAACAGAGGCTTGGCCATCCTCTATATTGAAAAAATAAAACTCAGACGGTAAACTAATGGTATGTGTTTTTTTTTTAAGCTGGTCGCTATTAATCTACACAAATTTCCTCGTCCTCTCTTGTTTCGTTTCGTAGGTGAATATTCCCTCAAAACATTACCGAATGGCATTTACAATATCAAACCTAGGACACCCCTTAACACAGTTCCTTATGTGAATTTCTCACCAACCCCTTGGTATCTCTCCTGTTATTAGAATGCCCACAAGGAAACAAATGCTTAGAGAAGTTGTAACTTCTCTAAGTGAAACCTATTCTAATCTCAAAAAGTCCACTTTCTTTTCTGCTATCCAATCCACAAAAGTGAAGTCTGACCTCAGAAATTTCTAGAACAATCCCCTTAGTGCTTTGCCCTCTCCAATCGCCTGCCACTAGGCATCCAGTGACTTTCTATTACCCTAGTCCCTCCCAGTTCACCCTGTTGGCCGATATATTTACCTCTGAATTTTTACCACAATGCATCATTTTAAACAGTTTCACTTCCCATTTTCTATTCTTCCTCTCTTTTCAAGATGATAATCATCTAATCTAAATAACTGAACGACTATCACTACATGTGAATAGCATATTTACCCAGGCCGTGTTCTATATTTTTGCAATGCAGCAGAGTTCTCCTAAGTAAAAATATCAACCTAATGAATTGACTGATTATGGGAATTCAAAAAACACAGTGCTTTGATAATCTAGAAAAAGTAAACCAATTCCTTGAAAGACGTATTCTGCCAAAGTTCACTCGAGAAGAAACAGATTATCTGAACAGACCTATATTCCTGAAAAAATTGAATCAATAATTGATAATTAATAACCTTCCCAAACAGAAAACACAAGGTCTGGATGGGTTCACTGGTGAATCACACCAAAGAGTTTAGGAAGATATTACACCAATTCTTTACAATCTTGTCAGAAGAGTTCATTACTTCTTAGCGCATCTAGAGGCCAGTATTATCCTAATACCCAAAACAGGAAAAAAAATTACAAGAAAACTACAAATCAATATTTCCCATAAACATAGATGCAAAAATCCTCAACAAAACATTAGCAAACTGAAATCAAAAAAGTATAAAAAGAGGGGCACTTGGGTGGCTCAGTCAGTTGAGCATCCGACTCTTGATTTCAGCTCAGGTCATGATCTCACAGTTCGTGAGTTCGAGCCTCATGTAGGGCTCCGTGCTGACAGTGCAGAGCCTGCTTGGGATTCTCAGTCTCCCTCTCTCTCTCTGCTCCTCCCCCATTCACTCTCTCTTTCTCTCTCAAAATAAACACACAAACATTTAAAAACTAGAAAAAAGTATAAAAAGAGTTTACACCACAATCAAGTAGGTTTATGTCAGATATACCAAATTAGTCCATTCATGTCAACAGAATAAAAACAAAATCGCGTGATTACATCAATAGACATAGAAAGAGCGTTTGACAAACAGCAACATGTATTCATGACAAAAAGTCTAAGTAAAATAGAAATAGAAGGAAATATTCTCAACTTGATTAAGATTATCTACAAAAGAAATCTATAGCTAGCATCATACTTCATGGTGAGAAACTCAAAGCTCCCCCACTAAGATTAGACATAAGACTCATCACTCCTTTTTGACATCATACTGGAAGTCTTTGCTAATGCAATAAGGCAAGAAAAAGAAATGAAAACATACATATTGGGAAGGGAGACATAAAACTACCTTCTTCACAAATGACATTATTGCCTATGTAGAAAATCCAAAAGAATCAACAGCAACCAAAAAACCCTCGTGGAACTAATAAGCAACTATAGCAATTTTGCATGACACAAAAGCCAACTGCTTTCCTACATACAGAAAACAAACATGGAATTGGAACTAAAAAGGCAGGATTAATGACATTTAGTACCCCCAAAATGAAATACTTAGGTACAAATGTAACAGAATATGGATAAGATATATATGAGGGACACTATAAAACGTTGATAAATGAAATCAAAGCACTAAATAAATGTTGACATGTTTCATACTTATGGATAAGAAGACTAAATATTGTCACGATTCTAATTCTTCCCCAATTGATCTATAGATTCTATGTAATTTTAATTCAAATCCCAGCAAGTTACTCATGGATATCGGCAAACTGATTTTAAAGTTTATGTAGAGTGGCAAAGACTCATAGCCAAAACAATATTGAAGAAAGTTGGAGCAGTAATATTACCTGACACACTATAAGCCTTCCCTCCTATAACGACTTACTATAAAGCTATAGTAATCAAGAAGGTAATCAAGACATAGGCAATAACTCTTTAACATCAGTCTTACCAACATTTTTCTGGATATGTTTCTTCAGGCAAGGAAAACAAAAGCAAAAATAATACACTTTTGGGGCTACACCGGACTCCAAAGGCCTCACAGGACAAAGAAAACCATCAACAAACAAAAAAGAAAAATAACAACTGTTTACAAGGTTGCTAGGTTTTAGCTCCTCCCCAAAAATCATACATTAAAAAAAATTAGTACAGGAATTGAGTTCACCAAGTTCAAAAAATCAGAGCCCGAAGTCTTCTTGAAGGTTTGGGTTTTCGTAGGGGTAAGCATTTTCACTGATGGAATGACAATGAGCCAACCACTCTACGAGAGAGATGTAGGATTTTTTGTTTTTGTTTTTTGTTTTTGACTCAACAATTAATATGGTAGCTTCAGATGAAGTTCACATTTAAAGGGAACTTGATTTTAAATCTTTCTCAGTCCTCACAGTAAAAGTTACAGTTTCAGGGAACAGGTTCTGTCTGTTAAGCCCTAAACTTCACTGGCATAATTAAGGCTCATTGGAAACAGAATTAACTTTGACATGTGGCAGGAGAGGCCATAGTTAATTCCTAGTTCTTATTACTTCCTGGGATGCATGCAGCAGCGGGGCCAAGGATTCTCCACCCGTTTCGTAAACCTATCTTTCCCTGGGCTTCCCCTCAAGAGTGAGCCTCCGTGCTGTTGGGCCCTCTCCATGCCTTCTTTTGATAGTCTAAGACTTACCCAACTACAGCACCGGGTGGATCCTCAGAAACCATGGAGCCCGACTTCTCTTCAAGTAGAGAAGCTCTCTCCGTGTCTACACAAAACCTCTCTAGAAGGGAAAGAGGAATATTAAAATAAATTTATTTGTCTAATCAAAGAGTGGAATTTGCCCTAGCCAGCTACTTTTAGCCTTGCCTCATGTCTTGGCCAATACTGAGAATTATTTACACCTAAGGTAAAAAATAAAATAGACCTTACTTCCAAGAATAGCAGGAAGATAGCTGGGAGATGACTTGTCAAAGAAAGAGGGAAGGAAATTTAAATAAATATAAAATAAATATATATTATATATTTAGAAATATATATATTCTATATATAACATGTATATATTAGTATATTATTATATATCTTGTATATGATATATTTATATATTATATGTTATATAAATATATCTTGTATATGATATGTTTATATAATATGAATATAAATGAATAAATGTAAATGTAAATATAAATAAATATATATATTTGGCTAAGGACAAGCTGAATGACGTTTCATATGATTTTTTTTTTAAGAATCAACAAATAATTTTTTCTTTAATCTACAAACAAGCAAATCAATGTGACGTTCTAGTTAATAGAACTTGGTGAGTTATTGGAGTCTTGTTTTAACTTTAAAAAAAAAAATTCTTGGGGCGCCTGGGTGGCTCAGTCGGTTAAGCGTCCGACTTCAGCTCAGGTCACGATCTCGCGGTCCGTGAGTTCGAGCCTCGCGTCAGGCTCTGGGCTGATGGCTCAGAGCCTGGAGCTTGCTTCCAATTCTGTGTCTCCCTCTCTCTCTGTGCCTCCCCCGTTCATGCTCTGTCTCTCTCTGTCTCAAAAATAAATAAAACATTAAAAAAAAATTCCTTAGTGGTTTTTGTTTCTGAGTATAGAAGTATTATATGTTTACTGTAGAAAATTTGGAAAACACAGAAAACAGTGAAGAATAAATAAAAATTATTCCTTATTTTTTTATCCACACAGAATTAGGGGTCACTAATATTTTCAATTTTTTTTTAACCTTCCTCACATATGTTTGTGTGTGTGTACTGATTTTATAGAATTGGGGGCATAAGACACAGGGGCAAACTTTGTCACATAAGTTATCTGCTTTTTGTATTGAATATAACTTCGGGGCGCCTGGGTGGCTCAATCCACTAAGTGTCTGACTTTTGGCTCAAGTCATGATTTCACAGTTCGTGAGTTCAAGACCCACATCTGGGTCCGCGCTGGCAGCACGGAGCCTGCTTGGGATTCTCTCTCTCCCTCTTTCCCTGCTCCTCCCCTGCTTGCTCTCCCTCTCTCAAAAATGAATACATAAACTTTAAAAAAAGTTACGGAAAGTCATCTCATATCTAATTCTTGATACCATTTCATATCATCAAGGCACAATATTGGTGGCTGTGATTACACAACAATAAAAATACAAGACACCCAATTCCTGTTTCATGGCAGTAACAGCAACATTTCACATCAACTGGGGAATGTTGAATTCATTAAACATTGTTAACGAAAACTTTCGGCAACGTTGGAGATAGAGTTAATTTCCTACCTTGCATTACATACCAAAATTAGCCACTGGCAATTAAGGTTAAATTGTAAGAACTGAAATGTAAAAATTTCCTAAACATGCAGTAAAGCATAAAACAAAAGACTTAATTTACTATTTAAAGAATTTCTATGTAACAAAATATAAAATCTTAATCAGATTAGGAGATATATTTGCACTTTTATCGTAGCCAATATTTAATATGTAAATGCCAGCCACACACAAAAAATAATGACAACTTAAAGAAGGACGAATAACCTAAAGAAAACTTGGAAAGTCACAGTGAGGCACATTTTAGAAAGGAAAATATGAAACACTCAACTTTATTGGCAAAGATGTACCTTTCACATGCCACGCCATTTTCTATTCTTTACTGATTTTGTTTTCATCAAATCAAATCATCAACTGATATTATATATAAATAATATTTTTATATCGTATTCTTTTCTCTCAATGCATTATACGCAGTCTCGTTACACTCTTACTTCCTGTCGTATGTGCCCAGTAACAAGCTCATGTTAGGTATAGGTAGCAGTTGACTTGTGGGGCATCACAAATCTCAGACTTTCAGTGGTAAGTAACAATTAAGCATTTACTTTTTGGTCATGACTTTCTGAGGCAGGTGGCACGGTTCAGCTTCATGTTACAAGTTTCCTGGAGTTGATTTACTCTGCCTGGGACCCCTCCTCTTCTAGGGACCAGCAGACAAGTGGGCCATGTGGATGGTTTAAAAACAAGGACACACGACCGGCCCCAAAATGTCATTTCGAGTCCTTTTTCATCTTCTCACTTCACGTTGGCCAAAAAGAAAGTCTCACTGCAAAAGCCAAGAGAAGTATATTCTACCTTTTGGAAAAGTGTATTGCAAAGGTGAATAGCAGATCAGGGTACAGGTATCAGGGGTAAAAAATCGGGGCCAATAATCCTTCCCAGACTCTATAGATAGATAGATAGATAGATAGATAGATAGATAGATAGATAGATACAGATAGATAATACTTATATGCGTATATATATACATATAGAGACAGAAATAATACTTATATGTGTAATACGGACATGTATTTGTATATAACAAAATAAAAAAGAGGTATCACTTTCGTCTATCAATTATTAACAAACTTAGTTACAATAGGCAATGCTATGAAGAATGTGGATAAGTGAAGTTTATATCCGTCGGCCATGAAATTAACATTATAGCTATAACCCCAGATGCACTGAAAAATTTCTTCCCACGGATGTTCGTTGCAGTGTAATTTATATCAGAGACAAATTTAAAGCAATCTACTCACCCTGAGATAGCAGTTTCTTTTCCTACTGTATTTACTTTTACCTACCCTAGGCAACATGTCTCATTATTGCATGTAATGGCTTGCAACGTTGGCTAATAAAGAGAAATACATTTTCCCCTCTTCTATAACCATTTGAGGTTATTAAGTAAGAAATCACTTATCGAGTATCTACCAAATTGTAGGAATGAATTAGTCATGTTCCTCCTGCCCTTGAAGTGCTCAGATAAACAGCAGAAGGCTTTGGAGAGAGTGTGAATGGATTTTAAAACGTGAAACTATAGGTAAATGTTCATGCTGCATCTTAAAATGTCCAGATGGAAGAGAACTAACTTGGCTAGAAGAATCAGTGCAGATCCCTTTTAGAAGACGAGTTAAAATTCAGGCTTTGCCTCTAAGAGTAATAAGAATCGGAAAACTTACAAAGAGTTTATCGGTTATCTTTGAAACTGGCAACATTTCTTTCAAGTCTGTGCTCATGGCTTTTGACTGACAACTCTCCCCTGCTTCTAGAGAAGTGGTTGCCTTCTTCTAGGTCCAAAGCCTCAAAAACAAAAAGGGGGGGGGGGCGGAAATTGCCTTTGATAAGTGACCCGAAAGGGAACAGTGATAGATTTCAGGCTACCTGATAAGCTATGGAAAGCCTTTTTTTTTTCCTTATTCTGACTTCTGATTTTATGTCCTGGTTTTAGTTTCTATTCTATAGTCCCAAATAAAGTTCTATAGGAAGGAGAGAGAAGGGCAGGGAGGGTTCATTCACCCAGGGTTGGCTGGAAAAGAAACAAATTATAATCTAAATGATCTTCCTTTATTTCACAACATCCAAAATGTAAACTCAAGGAAACATTGTCTCCCAAAGACCACTGGTACAGGCAGAAATCTATCATTTAGGAGGCACGGCAAAGGGCGCTGGGTGACTTACAGGCCTTATATTTATTTTGTTCAGCCTCGTATTAATTTGTTTAACAAATTTTGCAGCACATATTGGAAAGCTTGACCCCTTCGTTTCTTTTAAGTGGTTTAAGAGCATAAACGCATTGCTTGGGATCAACTAACACCAGATAAACATTCACAGGGAGAGTGGTAAGCCATCTTCAAATCGAAGCCATCTTCAAATTCAGCCCTTGCTGAATCGGTTAGAACCACGGCATTTAAGACATTCAAGTCAGCCCTTCAATTTCTATCACGCAGGCCTCAAAAGACCAAGTCAGGAATGGTGTGCATCAGAAATTATCCTTCGGCCGTAAACGTATAAACAAATAGAGATTCACTGAAACCAAAGAACTACCACTACTTTTGATCACTTTTGAGTAGAAAGGAGCTTTGGGATCGGGGGAGGTGCTGGGACCCCTGATTTGAACAGCATCAGCAAAAAGCAACTCATCTTTATCTGGAATTAACTACAAATTCAATTAGAATAAAAACCTTCGCCCACCTCGTGGAAAGGATTTTACACAAAGAAAACCAGATGTTTCAACAACATTGAGAGTGCTTTGCCTAGCGGCCCAAGGAATTTTCCATCTTGTAAGCCCAGTCGCTGGTGAAAGTAACACAGATCCAGCATCCTTAACTCGCAAAACAGTTTCCATTTCCCGGGCTCCTTTAATTAGATTTACTTCTTTAACCAAAGTAAGACTGGGTTGAATGAATGGTGGGGAGGAGGGGAGGGACTCTACAGAACATTGGGAGGACACATTTACAGAAGTTGGAAGGGTAAGGGGTTGAGGTCTCCTTGGGGGTTCTTTTACAGATGGATCTTTTCTCATTGATTGTGAGTTTATTCATTTGGGGGAAAAAAAACAGTAATAACATTAATCACTAGAGGTTGTGCTAAGATCATACCTTAATTCTATTTTCAGCTCTGAACAGATTATAGGACAATGGCGCATAAATGGAAAATGGAAGAGATTTAGAATAGACACAGATGTTATGAGGCATTTTTTCACATGAGGACAATAAATGTGTGGGACAGTCTATAAGGCAAGGATATAAAAGGAGAGACACTGCGATCACTCATACCTTGCATAGGAAATACAGCAGTGGCACCAAACAAGCTACAGAGGTGCCTTAAATTTGTATTTTTTAAATTGTTTTTAACATTTCTTTACTTTTGAGAGAGAGAGAGAGACAAAGAGACAGAACACAAGCAGGGGAGGTGCAGGGAGAGAGGGAGACACAGAATCCAAAGCAGGCTCCAGGCTCCGAGCTGTCAGCACAGAGCCCAACACAGGGCTCGAACCCACGAACCATGAGACCATGACCTGGGCTGAAGTTGGATGCTTAACTGACTGAGCCCCCCAGGCACCCCTTAAATTTGTATTTTTTAAGCCTGTTTTCATTTGTGTTTAACCGGAATAGAGAGGGAGCCTGGGAGTCAAAGGTAAACTTCTGCAAAAGAGAAACAGTGAATTACAAAGGCTAAAATACAAAGGCTAAAACTCCTTCACAGTTACGTCTGTCACTAAATTAGATAACACAAACCCGTGTAGGACTCAGTTTCCCCTTCATTCCATAGAGAGATGTTCAAATGTGTCTTTTCTTTGTTCAGACTTTCTTATTATGATTACAAGAGTTTCCTGCCAGCTATTTCCAGCCATTTTAACCCTATTGGGGACTAATTCGTCCCCCAAATACAGTAAGAGTGAGTTTCCTAAAATTCAGATGTGGTTGGGAAATCGTCTCGTTTAAAACGGTTAAGGTTTGGGGCACCTGGGTGGCTCAGTCCGTTGAGTGTCTGACTCTTGATCAGGTCACGATCTCACAGATCGTGGGATCGAGACCCATGTAGGTCTCTGCAATGACAGTGTAGAACCTGCTTGGGATTCTCTCTCTCTCTCTCTCTCTCTGCCCCTCCCCTGCTCATACTCACTTTCTTCTTCAAAATAAATAAATAAACATTTAAGAATAGAATAGAATAGAATAGAATAGAATAGAATAGAATAGAATAAAGTGGTCAAGGTACACCATCTTCTTAAGGAAAGACATGCTGACTCCTTACTTTTTACGAAGCCTCCTCCAGTTTTCTGGATCGTTTTCTGTTCCCTGTTGCCACTCTCCATCCACGTCCCTCAAAGGTGTTAAACCCCTTCCTCCACCCACCATTGCCATTCTACCTATATTCAAGTTTATTTATTTAATGCCTCCTGTGTTCCCCAGGCACTTGTACAGGCCCTGGGAGCAGACTGATAAGCAAAAGAGGTAAAAATATCTGCCCTCATAGGCTGGTCTTCTGGGGGCGCTGGGGAAGGGGCTGCAAGCACATGAACCAGTAAGTAGACATGTGCATTATGAAGCGCACCATGAGAAAAAGCAAAGAGGCAAGAGAACATGGCAGCGATGCCCAGTCGGGGTGTCAGCGAAGGTCTGTCTGCAAAGCTAATGCTCGGACAAAACCAAGCGAGCTGGGGGGAGAAAATGGCGTGGCTGTGCCTAGGCGCCACCTTAGATTGTGCAGACTTTCAGGGCTCCAGGGCCAGCTGCTGACACTTTAGAAGCTCCCTGGAGTATGCTAATGTTCAGCTAAGAAATGTGGCTTCATACCAAGCTAAGGGCTTTGGCTTTCACCCTGAGTGACGTGGGGAGTCGTTGAATACAGCACTGATGTGCGCATTCCGTCTCCCCCTGATATCTGAATGTAGAAAAGACGGTGGGGGGCCGGAGTGGAAACAGGGAGACTAAATGGGAGGTTAGTGTACTGGATCCGAGGAGAAATAAGGAAGGCTTGGACTAGGAGACTTGTATTAGGCACGGCAATAAGCCAGGTGTGAGCTGCTCATTGAAGGTGGGCCCCACAGGATACAGCCACCATTATTTATAATGTTCCCAGTTTCTAGAATGCTAGGTCCATTTCTATACACAGTAAATCCTTGGATTGAATGAGTAACTTGTTCTTCGAGTGTTTCACAAGACGAGCAAACATTTCTAGTCACTTTTACCTGGAGAAATGAACGACGTCTCGCAAGACAAATGGTACATGATGTCGAATGTCACGTGATCACAACTGAACCAATGGTTCTTCTCTCTCTCTCTTGCTGCGGGATTGTGGGTGATTGTGAATGCGATGTCACATGTCCGTGAAATCTTCAAAAGGAGGCAAAAGCAAGTGTCATTGGATAGGTTCTGTGTTAACGTTGCGCAAAAAGAAAAAGATTCCTTTGAGCCAACAGACAGCAGCGATCCATGTAGTGATCGTGAAAGTCATCCTACGCGATAACCCTCCTCTCTCTTGTCTCCCTCACTCCAGCCACAAAGGTTTTCAAAGGCAAGGGCAGGTTAATTAATTTTTCTTTATATTTTGTATTTTCTTTATTATGGTGTATTCTACTACAGTGCTCTAATCATTTTTATGTGAATATTTTGGGGTTGTGGAACGAATCATCTGAGTCTCCAGTATTTCTTATGGGGAAATTCGCTTTGACATACAAGTGCTTCGGATTACAAGCATGTTTCCTGAGCAAATTATGCTCAAAAATCAGATTTGTTACCTCAATTTTGTCAGAGCCGTTCCCTCAGTCCCCACTGTGGGAGTTTGTCCCATGCCTGGCCGCTGCAGGCATCTGAGTTTGCCACTTCCTCCAGGTAACCCAGAAGGCTCCACGGTGAAGTGCCTCCCCCTCTGTGTTCCCAGGCTACGTTCATGCCTCTTGTGTCATGAACCATATTCTCATTATTATTGTTCTCATGTGTGGCTCTCCAGATTATATTTTACGCACCTTCGTATGCCTAGGGTTCAGCACAGGGCCTTGCCATTAGCGGGTGTTAGGTCCTTGTTGAATGAGTGATGAGTCTAATTTTTCAATGGAAAGGAGCCAGTGCTGAGGGGAAAATGCAAAACAGGGAGGTGTGGGGTGGGGGGGAGGAGCAACAGGAAGCTGGTGTACCAAGCAAGGGAAACGATAGGGAGGGGCCAAGATGGAAGCTTTGGCTTGGCATGTTGAAGGAAAGGAGGGTCAGAGGGTCCCTGGAGTTGCAGCATATTGAAGAAATCAGAGCCAAGAGTTAGCACAGACACTGGACTCGGAAACTCTTGAGCGCGTGAGACAGACAGGATGAAAGATAGGAATTTCTCTTTAGTGACGCTGCTCTAAATGCCACCCAGTCTGTCATGAAGTTATAGGAGCCAGGCTTTTAAAAGTTTCACGTAAAATACTACCATATAGATACAAACTAAGGGATGCATTTAACTCAGCTTATAGCCCAGGGCACTGTTTGTGTCCGACAAACCAACAAGCGTTAGTTCTTTTTCTTGTGAGACTTAAAAAATTAGGAAACACTTTTAGAATCATTATTATGTGGTCATTTTATCCTGACTACAGCTAGTAAAATAAATAGACAGGTATTATTATGGCCATTTACCTGATGGAGAAGGAGGCTCATAGTGACTGAAGGTATTTGCCCAGGGCTGTGGAAGATTAAAGTGTTACAGCCAAATATTATTTTTATTTATTTATTTAATCATTTATTTTGTTTGTTTGTTTGTTTGTTTGTTTATTACTTTAAGCCCAGGGTAACTGAACTGTTGAATACACATCTTGCAGGACATTTTTTAAAATTAAAACTGTTTAAATGTTTATTTCTTTTTGAGAGAGAGACAGAGACAGAGTGCGAGCAGGGGAGGGGCAGAGAGAGAGGGAGACACAGAATCTGAGGCAGGATCCAGGCTCTGAGCTGTCAGCACAGAGGCTGATGCGGGGCTCGAACTCACGGATCAGGAGATCATGCCCTGCGCTGAAGACAGATGCTTAACAGCCTGAGCCCCCCAGGCACCCCTAATTAAAAAGTTTTCAGGTAGTTTTAGATTTACATGCAATTGTGAGAAATGATACAGAGTGCTACTTTCCCCAATTTCCCCCAATGGTACCATCTTGAAAATTAATAGTAAACTATAATAAAACAGGATATTGACATTGATATAGTCAGGATACAGAACATTTCAATCATCATAAGGATCTTTCATATTGCCCTTTTGTAACCATATCCACTTCCCTTCACGCTTACGTCTTCCTTAACACGTGCTCTGTTCTCCATTTCTGTAAGTTTGTCATTTCAGTAATGTTTCATAAATGGAATTAAACACTGTGTAACATTTGTTTAATTCCATTTATAGAACATTACTGAAATTGAATATATTTTTATATCAAAAACAAAATTGAACGTATATTTTATGTAAAATTACAAACATTGAAATTGATTTCTGTCACTCACTGTAATTATAATTCGCTGGAGATTCCTACAGGTTGTAATCATAGGTATTAACAATGAGTTCCTTTTTATTATTGTGCATGCACCAGTCTCTTTAACCATTTGCCCACTGAAGGGTATCTGAATTGTATCCAGCTCCTGGCTCTTGCAAATAAAGGTATCGTAAACATTCATGTACAAGTTTTTGTGTGAACACACATTTTTATTTATCTGATATACATGCCCAGGAGTGCGATTGCTGGATCATAAGGTAGTTGAATGTTTAGATGTTTTAAAAAATGCCAATCTGTTTCCTAGCATTGTTGTACCATTTTACTTTCCCATAAGCAATGTATGAATGATCCAGTTTCTCTGTATGCTTGTCAGCATTTGTTATTTTCACTATTGTTTATTTTAGCCCTTCAGACGTGTAGAATGTGATTATATCTGTGGTTTTAATTTGGATCTCTCTAATGGCTAATGATGGAAAACATCTTTTCTTGTGCTAATTTTTAACTGTTGAGTTGTGATGGTTCTTTACATACTCTAGATGCAAATCATTTGTTGGATATACGTGCTTTACAAAATTTTCGTCCAGTGTGTAGCTTGTCTTTTAATTCTCTTAATAGGTTGTTGCCGAACAATATTTTTCTCATCACTGTTTTACTCTGTCCCACCACTAGTTGAGGTTTGTTTTATGGCCAGAAAATGTATTTTTTTAATGTTTATTTATTTTGAGAAAGAGTGCATGCTTGAGCAGGAGAGGGGCAGAGGAAGAGGAGAGAGAGAATCTCAAGCAGGTTCCATGCTCAGTGCAGAGCTGGATGTAAGGCTCAATCTCACAACTGTGACATCATGACGTGAGCCAAATCAAGAATTGGACATTTAACCGACTGAGCCACCAGGGCACCCCTGGTCTATCTGAGTATGTGCTCTGTGAGCCCTTGGAAAGAACATGCATTATGCTATTGTTACACGTTCTATACATGTCAATCGGATCCTGTTGGTTGATGGTGTTTTTCTATACCCTCAGTGACTTCCTGTCTATGTGTTCCATCAATTGTCAAGAAAGGGATGCAACTCTCCAATTATAATTGTGAATTTATCTATCTGTCTTCCAAGTTTTATCAGTTGATGTTGCATATATTTGGTAACTCTGTTGTTTGGTGAACACTCATTTAGGATTTCTAAGTCTTACTTGCGTATTGACCCTTCTATCAGTACATCACCTAATGTTTACATGATATATCTTCTTCCTCCCTTTTATTTCAACCTATCTATAGCTTTATATTTGAAGTGAGTTTCTTGTAGACAGCATATAGTTGGGTTATGTTTTTTTTTAACCCATTCTGTCAATCTGTTTTAATTGGTATATTTGGACCTTTTACATTTAATATAACCATTGATCTGTTAGGACTAAAGTCTGACATCAACTTATCTTTGTTTTGTTTTCTTTTTCGTTTGTGTTATTTGTTCTGCTTTCTATAAGTCCTTGGCATTTTTATAATTCTATTTTTATTTATTATGCATTTTGAATGTATCCCGTTGCATAACTTGTTCAGTGGTTGCTCTAGGTATTACACTCTATATTCATAAATTATCACAATCTACTTTAATATTCTTTTTAGCCATGTGAGTGAAGTGTAAAAGATCGACTCCACAGTCACCCTTTTATAAAACAGTTGTTAGATAATTCTTCCGTTTACATTTAGAACCGTTATGAGACAGTCATTAATGTTTCCTTCAACTCTCAAGCGGCATTTAGAAAAATCAAGAAGAAAAGAAAAACCAATTATCTTTACTCATAGTTTTGCTTACCGAGTTTTTTTCTTCCTTTCTGATGATCCAGAAGTCCTTCTGTCATTTCCTTTCTGGTTAGACAATTTCTTTAGCCATTCTTTTAGGGTAGGTCTACTGGCAACACATTTTCTTAGTTTTCTTTCGCTTGAGACTGTCTTGGTCTTTTTTTCCCCCCACTGTCTTTCGAGGGCTTGTTTTTATTTTTGTTTTGTCTTTAGTTCTCAGAAGTTTGACTACGATGTGTCTTGGTAAGAATTTCATCAAGTTTATCTTGCCTGGAATTCACTCAGCTTCTCAAATCTGAAAGTTTATGTCTTTAGGAAGATTTCAGCCTTTATGTCTCAAAAGACATTTTTAGGCCTGCCCTCTTCTTTCTTTCTAGAAGTCTGGTAATGCAAATGTTAGAGCTTTCATAATTGTCCCCCCAGGTCCTTGAAGTTCTGTTCATTTTCACTTTCAGTCTACTCCCTCTCTGTTGTTCATTTTAGGCAGTATATCGTCCTAACTTCCAGTTCACTGATCCTTCCCACCGTCTCCGCCATTTATTTGTTGAGCCCCTAACGTTGAGTTCTTGTGTTTTTGTGTCTTTTTCAGCTCAAAAGTTTCTCCATTTGGTTCATTTATACATCTTTTCATGCTTGCTCTGCGCTCCTATTTCTTTGTTGAAGCTTAATATTTTTGTCATTAGTTTCAAGAATGTTTGTAATTGCTCAGGGGAACATTTTTATAATAGCTACTTTAAAATCTTGGTCAGATCATTCTAACGTCTATGTTATTCTGATGTTAGCATGCATCTATTGTCTTTTATTCACTCAATTTGGGTTCTTCCTTGTTCTTGGTGTGACGAGTGATTTTGGATTGAATCCTGAACATTTGGGTAGCACGTTATGAGACTCTGGATCTCATTTAAAATGCTTCTTTTAACTGACTTCCTCTGACACCATGCTGGTAGAAGGGTGATGTGTTTCCTCATTACTGCCAGATGGGGGTAGATATTCAGCTTCTCCACTGGCTTCTGTTGACATCTGGGAGGGAGAGTGTTCCTCATTACTGTTGGGTGGGCTATTCCAGCTCCCCAGTAGACCTCCAGTGATATTTCCCTGTACTGGAGGGGCAGGAATGCCTGTTACTGCTCTGTATATGACCATCACTGATGCCACAGGGGTAAGAGCTCTTTGTTGTAGCAGGGATGAAAGTCCCAGCTCCCTACTCAGCCTTCTCTGACATCAGCCAGTTGGTGTTTGTGATGTTTGCTAGGGTAGAGTGGTTTTTGTCCAAATGTTTTACGTCTTGTGAGGTTGTCCTTTTCCTGGTCCTTTCGCTAGAGAAAACAGGCTTTTGTTGGGTGTCTTCTTGTCAGTGTTTATTACTATTTTTGAGCCGTTGATATTCTATTCTATTCTATTCTATTCTATTCTATTCTATTCTATTCTTTATTTATTCATTCATTCATTCATTCATTTACTTTGAGCTGTTGGCTTCTTTAACTCCAGGCCTAATCTATATGACAAAAAAGCAAAAACTCAGAAAACTGACCGTTGTGTCATTCCTTGGGTCTTGAGATTCCTGGTCGGTCTGCCTTCTTCTCTTCACCTTTCTGAGTCTTCTTATGCTGGTGTTATACATAATCCCCAGGGTTTTCTCGGCACGTAGCACGAGGAGTAAAATAAATAAAATAAAAAAATTTTAACAATTAAAACAAAATGTTTAAAAAGTAGGTGTGGCCCACCTTTCACAGGACCTTTCAAAATGACACAGGGTAAAAATAGAATTACTGATCTTGATAATATTTCAGGAGAAGACAATCTGATTATTGTATTGCTACTATCTATCTTTGGGAGAAAGTTCTTTTCCCACACTGATATGGAGGCTTACACTGAATCAACATTTTCTTTTCTTCTAGAAACTAATATACTGGTTATGGCAAATCTAAAAATGTATTAAAACTCTAAAAAAACAATCCCCTGAGCCCTTCTGTGTTTACACCAAAGTAATTATTGCTCCAGACACCTCCTGAAGCTCTAGAGAGAATTTGGAAGAGGGTGGATGAGCGAATTTTAACCTTTAATTTTCCTCTTTGTATAACTGCATAAGGACCCCTCATTCAGAAGCTGCTAAGATGAATTTACACCTCCCTGGACCTGTCACCTACAGAAAGGACACTTATTCTAAGCACCAAAATAATACCATAGCGAAGTGATGGACTCCACATCTAAGAATGCACGTGATGGTCATCCCAACCACAAAATTCAATCCCTTTTATTGCTGCCGATATTTATTTTACCAAAATTTCACGTTTCTTCCCAATGCAGAATGGCAAGAAGACCTCATGCAAATTTAATCCAAAACGTTTAAACACGTGGCAAGACAACTGGGTGATGGTGAAAAGGTCAGGTAACCAATGGGCTGGTTTGTCACAATGGCACGAACGAATTATTTTAAATGATTCTCCTACTAAAGTTTCCAGATGTTTTGGCCACGGGCCAAGATAATGAATATTGCTAATCCACTGGCGAGAACAAAGCTGGCAAGCTAATTCACAGCACTGGAAATCGGGACCCTGGGTTGGGTTGTTGGGAACACACGCGCAGTTATGTTTAAACGAAACGTGCTTGTCTCGTCACTGACCCAGACCAAAAATTTGCTGAGGCCCTTGAGAGGAGTATTCACTCTTCATCGTCAGAAAGTAAATCTAAAAAGAAAAGATGCCATATTTTGTTTACTTCTATTCCCTAAAGAGACCTCTTTATACTCATGAAAAGTTTGACGGTCAACCCTTTTGTCCTTTAGAGATTGTCAGTGGAAAAGTTTAGAAGAGAGATATTTAAGTGGAAATATACATATATATACATATATATACATATAATATACATATGTGCATACACATATATACATATAATATACATGTGTGTATACATACACATATGTGTATACATACATGTGTGTATATATATGTAATATACACATGTATATTATATGTAGATATATATTAAAAATAAGACTTTGGTGAAGCATTAAGAAGATTCAAATTTTCAACTAACGAGAAATCAAAATGATTGGTATTTGTGTTGTTGTTGCTTCTGCCTGTAGTGGTGTTGCTCCAAACGCTCACCGTGTGCCTCTACGTTAGGTGACCCTACCCTATAAAATGCATAGATCACACTGCGTATACTTTCCGAGTTTGTGTTAAACTAGAAAATGTGCGTCCCAGGCCCACCTAGGGGGCACCCGGAAAAAAGTCTAGACATCAGGACGAAGCAACTAAAACTGGGGTAAAAACTCGCCCTTTGGACACAGTGTGGCACCTGCCGCCGTAGATTTCGCAGTCTCGCTTCCCCTTTCACAGACCCACTGACAAGAGGGTATTACAATTTTTGCTGACATCAGTGACCTGGCATCACTGATTTATTCCCTGCTTCGGTTTACAGAGGAATAAACCGGTAATTAATTATATATCAGAACATGAGAATCGACCTGGCAATAATGTACAGGCTAAGAACGCTCTATTTACATATGTAGGTTATTTAAAATATGTCTTGTTAAATAAATATTTAAAATACCTCCTTATTTCGCTTCATAAACTGTTTGGACTAAGGCTGCAATGCTATCCGCTGCAGAATGTTCGGAAGAGTGCAAGAGTTGCCAAAGATTCTCATCTCTGCCTGACCTGCAAAATTTGTCCTTGTCCGTGCACGCCAGGGCGCACGGAAAGTCTCCTTAAGGAAAACCACAGCATAAAGTCTCTAGGCTGCCACTGAAATCGGTAATATTGGTGGAAACGTGATCCTCGACAAATGATCAAACTTACCTTTATGTTGAGGGCGGGCATGGAGAGCAGAGATCTAGACATAAATTAACCACAATCAACACGACTACGTCGGAGACGGAAGGTTAAGCAGACGGGAAGTAAGAGAAAGGGATGATTTGACAACAAAATATCCCCCCCCACTCTGGGTCCTCTTCCCTGTGTAAATGTCCAGAATTATTTTTAAAGGCGAACACAATCAAACACAGGACTCAAATCTGTACGGAGCCTCAGGGGCCAGGGCTCCCCGTAAGAATAGGAGCCCATGTGACCAGGCCAGCAGTCGTGGGAGGGCGAAGCCTTTTGTACCTTGCAGGAAGGCTGTGCTCAAAATCAAGCCAGAGCCCAGCGGGGTCTTGAGCTTGGGTTTGGTGCTCTGAAAAGTTAGCTTTTTTTTTTTTTTTTTTTCTTCCTGGAGGACATCTCCGCGTATCTGAAACTGCGGGGGGTTTTCTCCAGAGCACATTTGCTCCCTACAGAACGCGATCACAAACCTATCAACTCCTGGTCCACCAGGGGGAGCACTTCACCAGCACAAAACAAACCTTCCCCAAAGGAAGTCACCGAAGGCGCCGCTTCCTCTCAACTCACGCAGCTTGACGGCGACCCGGATTTTTATCGGTTCTCCGAGCTGTGGCACTCACATACCTAACACTGATTTCCCACGTCCAGCCTCATGCCGGTGGGATAATGAGGCTCAGGCGCGGACACATGACGCACCCAGCAGATTTTGTAGGGGGACTTGAAAATTACTCGTTGTAATTTACAGAAACGCCTTGTTTCCTTATAGGAAATAACTTCGTCCCTGCTTGCACACCGGCTTTCTGTGGGCTAGACCGGTAGATGGATCAAACTACTGATTCTGTATGTATTCAAGCGCAGGAGTGAAATCAGGCACCCGATCGTTAATGTGGCGTGTAAGTGCGCGTGTGTTTGTGACAGGGAAACAGACGACACACTCCCACAGGTCCTGAAGCCAGGCATCCACCGCCGCTCGCTGATTCTACCAGGCCCTTCTTCAGCAAGGCCTTTGGCCGGAGCCCTGTGGCTGGGAAGGAAAACAGCTGTCAGAGAAAGGACCCGTGTTGATGATGAGCCGTTTGTGCACAAGCTCAGACTTCACCCCCAGCCTGTCCAAACAAAACAGCTGTGGGCTCAGCGGATCTGTGTACGGATCGGAACCCCCAAACCTGCTGAGAAAAAAAAGAGCATCACAATAGTCTTCCAATGGCTTCAAAATTCATGGAAGGCATTGCCCTTGGGGAACCAAGTTTTACTTTTCCTAAGGGCTTGTTCCTTGGGCTCCTTATCCTCAGCCTCCTTCCAGGCGCTTCTGTTTCTTCCTCTGCTAATAGCCTCCCTGCCGCGGAAGGTGAGGGCTCTGGGATCCACGGCTTTGGCGTCATGTGGGAATTGGTTGGAAATGGAGAACTTCAGGCCATATTCCAGACCCCCCTGAGTCAGCATCTGCCTTTTCACAAAACCCCTTGGGGTTTGGAGTGTATGTTTCATAGTCGAAACTCGACTCACAGAGACCCTTGTCTTGGGACTGGTCTGCTTTTTTTTTTTTTTAACGTTTATTTATTTTTGAGACAGAGAGAGACAGAGCATGAACGGGGGAGGGTCAGAAAGAGAAGGAGACACAGAATCGGAAGCAGGCTCCAGGCTCCGAGCTGTCAGCACAGAGCCCGACGCCGGGCTCGAACTCACGGACCGTGATATCATGACCTGAGCCGAAGTGGGATGCTTAACCGACTGAGCCACCCAGGGGCCCCAGGTCTGCTCTTTTTAGAATAGGCAGATGAGATGCGTAGATGCGTCCTTCTAAATAGGATGAACAGGTGTCACGATTATTACATGGCCTTAGGTTATATGCCACCGACCTGAGAAGCAGCAGCATGGAAAGAGAGGGTTCAGTGTTGAAGGTAAAAACCAACCAAACAAAACCTTCAGCCTCCAATCTTAGCTCTGGCCCTCGGAGCCCTCACTTTCCTCACTGTCCCTGATAGGTATTAACTCCACTGGGAAGGTTAAGGGACCCCCCCACCCCAACATGTGGAAGATTCAGGTGATATTTTTCTTTCCCTTCAGAATCAGGTTTCCCATCGATGACTATTATCGAGGTATGTGGTTATCAATATTTTTCCTTTTACTATTCTTTTTTTCCTTCTAATTTTTTGCTTGTCTTATTACTTCCGCATAAAACAGGGAGAAAGAAATGGTGGGCCTCAAGTCAGCCTGTATACTTACTCACAAGTTGCTTCGTTGAATGATTCTGGAAAAGGAGAACACTGAAAAAAAACTAAAATGATCATTTGGGACTTGGGGGGGGATGTCCTGAGACCTATCCTTACTGCTGCTATATCAAGGATATCAAGGGTGATTGAAGGAGGGGAATCATTCTAGAGAAAGAAAAAGAAAATACCCATGAAATTCCCTAAAAATGAGGAAGGGACAGGCTAGGTCCCAACAAACACATCTGTTAACACTATCATGGGAGCATTGTCGCAGCTGGATGGAATTACTGACAGGTATTTGTGTTGTAGTATTATGACATATTGTCTGTATTTCTCTGAAGAATGGGGACTTAAGGAATAGCATTCTGTGTCACTCATTTTCTTTCTGGTCTTTTGTATTATTTTTTGGCCAATTCTGGAATGTGATATACTGAATTTTGGCACAAATTCACTAGAAGGTCAACCTCACCTGTTTACCCGCTGCTTGGTCACTAAATCGGCTGTCATTTCTTCTGAAGAAAACATCGGGGTGGAAGAGAGACAACAGGGGGCTTATTTTCTTCCCTAGTAGAGGTTTAACACGGCCAACGAGAGGGAAAGCGGTCCGAGTCTGATGTCCCAGTTTCCCTTGGGCCTGGCTGTCCAGGACATCCAGATCCTTCACACAAAAAAAGAGATCTCACAGCCCCTCAAGAAGGTCCCGGGTGAGGGTGTGGGGGACCGAGGGGTATGACCACCCTGTTGACATGCAGCAAAGGAACCCATCCCCAGAGAGTTTTTGACAGCTTTCCCCAAAGATCCTCTGTCCTGCCCTTCCAGATGGCTTTCCTCCTACTGTCTTCTTCTCTAGAACCTCCTGTTCAGTCTTCAGAGGAAATAGCTACATTCCAAAGAACGAACTGAAGAGAAATAGACACTTCTCATTCCAGGCCCACATCAAAGCAACCTATAGATTTAATAGAGTATAAATGACACGGTCATGTACTCCCCTTCCCTAAATGAACCTCACTGTTTAATTCTGTTGGCCACACAATTTCATTAATGCTCTGTGTATATTCCAGGGCATCGCATTTATTCCATTTGAACTTCCGAATATCCAGTGGAAGTTGAAAGAAAGTCCACGTGATGTCCCACCGCCTCCCCAGTTTCTACTGCAAGCTTCTGTGAGACCTACCAGTGGGAATGCTAAATGATCGTAAGAATGTCTGATTTAGGGGCGCCTGGGCGGCTCATCCCAAAGGATAAGCACCGCTGTGGCAGGTGATTTAGATACGCGAATTCCATGACTTGGAGGCTCTTTGCTTCTCAAGAACACAGATCTTTCAGTACCTCCTGGGTTTCTTAATTTTTACAACCATCATCAAGGAAGAAAAAGTTCTTTTCTTTCTTGTCAAAAGTTAATATACAAGCTGAATAATTAGCATGAGTTATCACCGCTCTTGTTCAAAGCCGTGTAGCCACGTTCACAAGTATCAAAGTACTTTGCGAGATGAAAACAGCCTCAGACGCGTAGGAGTGAAGTATTGCCAACATCGAGGAGAGAAAATAAAATGTCTTTCATTCTTTCATTCCATCTCTGGACCAGATTTCTTTGGAGAGGAATTTTTACTGGAATGGGGTAAAAATAGGGAAAGTCTGAATGTAGCCCACAACTGGCTTTCTGGGGGAAAAAAAAAAGCTACATGTGGAGAGGGTTTGGGGGACGAAATTCTTCTGTTGTCCCTGTAAGAGCATCGCATCTGCAAAGGAAAAGAGACGGATTCGAAAAAAAGACTGGTTCTCATGGATAATCTCATGGTCAAGAAGTGACTGTCTGTGGCTCCAATCCCGGTGCTTTCTATCCCAGACTTAGTTACAAAATCTCTGCAAGACAGAGGCAACAGAAAGTTCAGAAAAGTGAAGGATCCTCGGGAAGAAACCAAACTTGCATTCTGAGGAAGTTTATTACCAGAGCAGAGTTTTCCGATGCGGAATAAATCGCTCCCTGTCAATTTCCCCATGAAATCTTCACGTGATACTAAACCCACAGGACGGTCCCTTGCTGAGTGATGATAAACAATAACAGATTATGTATTCTAAAATAATCTTAAAAGGAGGTGTCCTGGATACGAGTTAGATGAAATCCTTTAAATTTCAATAAACTTCTCACAGGAATATTTGCCTTACTTTTCTATATATATGCCTCACTTTTCAGGGGGTGTTTTGTTTTGTTTTGTTTTGTTAATGCAAAAGCACCATTGAAATATACCACCACAGGGTCTTTGAACCCTAACGCAGTTGATATCTGGGGCCAGATAACTAATTCTTTGTGGTGACAGGCCATCCTGTACATCATTGGACGTTTATGAACATCGCTAACCCCTGCCCACCGGATGCCTCCTGGAAGCATCCTCCCCGTACCCGGCTGGGACCATTGAAAATATCTGCGGATGCTGCTGAACGTTCCTGGGGCCGAAAGCGACCTGGGCCGAGAACCACTCACTGCGTTGCTGCTTTGCTAAACCGATGCCGAACATTCTACGGCAAACTGTCATTCTGTGGAAAACTATATAACAACCCTCGTGTCTTAATTACTTTGCTGTTTGGCGTTGCTGAGCCTAGGATTGTGATCCATCTTTGAGAGAACATGGCCCGGTTTTATGGGGCTTGGTCAGCTCCTTAAAAACATACCCCGACAGCTGCTGAGGCAAGTCGCTTGTCAAATTCCGGACGGGTTGTACAGCACCCCCCTCCCCCACCCCGGCCCTGTCGTCTAGATGAGAAAACGAGGATACTACTAGCTGTGCTTACGAAGTAAAAACAACTCACCGGGATAGCAGGTTAAATGTCCTGACCTTGTGCAGTAGCCTCAAGGAGCAAAATCAAGCAAAGTAGTAAGACAACAAGTACGGGCGAGGTTGCACAATTATTAACCATTAAGCAACACTGGCCTGATGCGTAAGTGTACTTTGCTCTTCTGAAAAGGGTTCAAGCGCGCCCCTACCCAGTCTCAAGGATGAACTTCAAAGTCCGCCACAGAACAATACAGCGCTCCTCTCAAGAAACGCCTTTGTTCCGGGAACACGTGTTTTGAAACTCAGCCCCCAAAGGAACAGCACACTCGGTTTCCCAGAGAACCTTGGTGAATCGACAGGGTGCGCGGTCTAACCGGACAGGTGTTTTGGAAAACGACTTTGCCCTGAAAGATGGAACACGGGGTAGATGTACCTGTGGGAGGATCCGCTGCCGTGGGCTCACGGGTCTCCCGAGAAACAGCGAAATCAGGTCATAAACGTGAGGATTGGGGTCACATGGAGGCTGGCTTCCCCAAAACAGCAGTAGCCGATTCGCAGCCGGCCGAAGGGCTGGACCCAATCAATGCCACCGTGCCTGGGCGGTCGCCGAGCCCAGGACAGGGCGCACGGTGACGTTTACCAGAGGATGTAGCAAGTAGGGCAGGCGTTGGGAACAGAACACCAACCTGACATCTTTGTGTTGATTAAGCTGCATCACATGGCACTCGCTGGCCTAAAAGGTGTGCGTGATGTGTCACGGGATACGGGGATGTGTAAGAGAAGGTAACGGAGGCAGATCCAATCATTCCCACAAACAAAGACTTCTTTCTTCAGCCCTTTGAAAGGGTCTTTGGACACAGTTCCCTTGTGTAGCAATCACTAAGCCCTCTTCTCTCGGAATTGTGACTGACCCTTGCTCCCGGCTACCCTCGGAGTAACTTCTCCCCTTTCCCGTGTGGTACGTGACCTATTTTACAGGACTTTCACCAGGCGCTGCTCTAGTTCCCTCCAAAATTAAGCCGAACAAAGGCAAGGCCAGCTTGAGGGGGTCGAGGCGCTCATGCCCCATGCCAGGGGGCTTTGTGTTGAGGGGTGCCCACTTGTGAAAGGCTGGTCATTACGTCTTCTTCCCGCCCCCCCCCCCCCCCATTCTCTGGACTGAGCCTGGGCTTACATAAATCCTTTCATTTGAAACAAATGTGTGGAAAGAAAAGAAAACTGTCTTCAACCTGCAAAGCTTTGATTGCTGGGTAGAATTTGACAAGCCCTTCGAGGTGAGGCCACGAGAGCCCAGAACCTAGTGAAGACGAGGTATAAAAACTCAAAAAAATCTATTCTGACTTTCTGTCAAAAGAACCAGAACCTGTACGCGGGCCAGACATGCTGTGGCCATGGGCCTGTGTGAAGGACAAGGTCATCTCCTACTTAAGGTGTCTTCAAAATCGGACAGTTTTTACCTGTTAATACAAACTACGATGGTTTTTGCGGCACAGAGTAGGGAGCCTTTATTTGCTGGTCAAATCAGCCTTTTTTCTTATGTGTCGTTATTACAGGGCCTTGGATGCCAAATCGGAGTGTGAAGCCCAAATACCAAATATTCTGCGGACAGAAGAAGGATTTTTTTTTAATAAATAAAATTAAAAAAATAATTTACAAGAGCAATGAACAAGAAGACTTTGAGTTCTCTTATCAAATGACGGCAATAACACCAAAGACGTCTCCGTCACAATTTTATTATTTTCTTCCGCACTATAGGACAGAGCTGGGTTTAAGGAACTAACAATCTCTTGTCGGTTGCTATCTTGCCTGTGTTTGTCATGGATCAAAAGGGGGCCAGGTGTGAACTCACGGTGAGACACGTCTATCATTACTCCTGGATAAAACAACCCCAGTGTAGTTCTGTGGCTATGTGAGTAGTCCATAAGATTTATGCTCCTTCAAAATATCATCTTAAAGCAAGGGAATTTGTTGTTCATACACCAATGAACTTTCTTCTTTTTCCAATTGAATCCATCACTGTGGGTGTATTGATTTCAGTTTCCTTCCCTCAGCATGCCCTTCCTTTCTTTTTTGAAGTAATCCTCCTTGAAATTTGTAGTAAAAATGGAATTCATCATGTTCCCTCCTTGGATCCAGTGGTCTTGGAACTGAACTCTCTGCTTGAACACAGACGTCCCGGAGAGTCAGGATTTGAACTTCTGTTTCTGGGCTGGGAACCGTCTCAGTCATAGCCTAAGCTAATAAATGATTTAGGGTTTGTGGAATCCTTTCTTTTTTCTCTTTAAACTAATCTCAGAACAATACTCGATCGTAAGGTCATTGTCAACAGCTTGCTCAATTTGTCCTGTTAGAGAACCGTTCTTTCCAAGCTTGGCCAGCTGCAATTTCTTCACTTTAATGTGCTGCCACATGGATCAGCCTTGGAATTCAGTCTGGCCTTGCATTTCAGCTGACTTTATAATTTAAATATAATTGCTGATGCACTTTCAAGAAAAAAAAAAGAAACTTCAGGAAATTGCAAATGCTTATTTTAGTTTAGAACAGCAACGGTATTTTATGTTGGGAGAATGGTAGCATGACTTCTGGAAAAACGCACGTTCATCATCCTCTATAATCTAGGACTCGTTAGCAGGTTTAGTCTGGAGATAAAGTTTCATAGAGAGTTCTGTCTGTTTATTTTGGAGACTCCAAGGTGCCTAAAGTGGGTTTGTGACATAACAGGTGAAAAGAGCAGCCAGCAGTCTCTGTTCTAGTCCCAGACTTGCCGTTGACTCATAAGATAGCCATCCTTGTTCTCCCTTCATGCATCCCTTCACTACCTACCTATAAGATATGATAGTATGTCCCAGGCATCACTGGGCTCTGGTAGGAAGGGAGTCCTAGACAACTGCAGCCCCGTCCTCCCTGGGAGTCCGTATCATGGCTTCTGGAATCATCCTCACAGTTCGGGGACATCCCAAGACTGGCCACTGGTGAATGGATGGTGCCTCTTGTCCCCTACCAGTCTACATCTCCCACCTGGTGGTCGTGCTAAAGCACACACCCTGCTATCCCTCTGTGTGCAGGATTAAGACCAAACTCCTAGGCATGGCGTTCAAGGCTAATCTACAAGTTCCTTTCAGGGCGTTCACTCTGCGTTTACCACTCAGTGTTGCTTAACTTACCCCGACCTTGTTCTCTTCTCTCGCACCTTCAAGTCCTTCCAAGTACACTTCCAGCTACTTTAAATGTCCTTCCCTATTTCTTAGCCTGATACTGGAATCCATACATTTCAATATCTGTAGAGCTACGTCTCCTTACTTCACTGAACCCCTTGAGTCCTGAGGGAGGGACTAGTGGCTTTGCCTTCATCGTTCCCTGGTCCCTTTACACCTAGCTTTTACCACTCTGTGCTCATTAGTCGACTTGTCTCTGTTCCCCCATCTAACTCCTGGAGATCATGACCTTCTTAAAGCAAGAACCTGGAGGCACCTGGGTGGCTCAGGCAGTTGAGCGTCCGACTTTGGCTCAGGTCACGATCTCGAGGTTCGTGAGTTCGAGCCCCGCGTCAGGCTCTGTGCTGACGGCTCGGAGCCCGGAGCCTGCTTCGGATTCTGTGTCTCCCTCTCTCTCTCCCTCTCCCCCACTAGCACTCTCTCTCTCAAAAAAATATAAATAAACATTAAAAAAAAATTAAAGCAAGACCTGAGTCCTATAGGTTTTTGGCCCCATCCCATATTGCTCCACAAGTATCCAAGGCAGGAAGAAAGACAGAAGGGAGTGAAGGAAGATGGCTATGGATGTCTCACAGATATATTTGGATTTAACAGGTCCAAATGGGACATCTCAATTCTTTCCAGCCCCCTGTCCTCACACCGTATTGCGGTCTTTCCTTGGCCTCCTCTGTTTCAAGCACCCAACTGTGCTTTATACCTGCAGGTGTCCCTTGGGTCTCCCTTTCCCCTTCCATGGCCAATCCCTGTCTAATCTGTCCTTCAGGCCCAACCCAGTGTGGACTCTCCCCCATCCTCTACTGTCACGTCTTCCCTTCCTAGGCAACAGGCACAAGAACTTCCAACAACCTCTCCTCTTCTTCCCACCTCATGACCTCCTACGCTTATGATAACCTTAATGTTCTTCCTCCACACCCCCTCGACTAGATCCTTCTCATCCGTTGTACTTCAGTTTAAGCATTACAGCCTCAGAGACCTTTATCTTACTTCCGTATCCAAGTAGTCACCTTCCTTGGCATTCTTACTCTCCTCCAGCTTTTTCCTGTTCCCCGCAGAGTAATCTGCTTACACAGGGGTCCACGCAACCCTGACATGGCAGTGTAATTACGAGTGGGTTTTCCTCACATCTCTTTTTCTCTCCTGATGAAAGGCCGCCACTAGGAGACATACTCGCTCATGGAACTCACTTGCTTTGGGAGGACAGAGCTCCAACACTATGTGCAGCTTTCTACTAGCCTTCCTTTATAAAATTAAACAATTCAAAAAGTGTCACAAGCCTAGATCCTAAAGAGTAAAAATGCCACCGTAAAACAACAGCTAATTAATAGGCAAAATCAAAACATGTAGCACTCTCCTAAAGTCCACCAATGGGAAATGATGCAGATCCTATTAACAAAGTGCTAAGTAATTAAAATTCAGCATGAAGAAGGAGAAACGGTAAACTTCTAATGGCAACTAAAGACCCTCTACTTAAAATTCCATAATTACACCAGCCCAAGCAATCGTTTCTCTTTGAAACTTTTCCAATTGGCTTTACCTTTGATTCCATCTCATGACAAAACATTATGGCTAAAATTACATATGCATATAAAATTGTATAATCATATGATCATATGACACGCATATATTGTGCTGATTCGATATATATTAGTGTTGATAAATATGATATCGATAAATATGATATACACAGATATTAGTGTTGATTTGAAATCACATGTCAAATGGGTGCAGGGTACAAAAGAAACTGTATCTTTATTTATCAGGATTTCTTGCATTCAGCTTGGGAAGGGCTCTGGACATTTCCGACTGTTGATGCCTTAACGAAACTGAGATGCTCTTGAGAATGCCAGATGGTCCAATCACGGGAATGTAAAGAGAGGATCTCCTTTCGGGTTTTTAGTGCCCGTTAGAAGTTTACCTATTACCCTTTTTGTATGCTACATTTTGTATCATTACAACACCTCCAAAATAGGGTCTGGATTGTTTCTCACTGGTACGCCTCAGGAGAGGGCAACAAGGCGGAATTTTATTTAGTAACTGCTATGTGTTCTGGGGCATTGTTCTCTTTGGGAATGTAGGCTTCTTGACAGAGTTATTGAATTCTCCCATTTAAAGAAAAAAAAAGAATGTTTTTCAAAGCATGTTAGATCTCATGATTTGATGATGAATTCATGAGACAACAATTCAGACTGAGTATTGGAAAAATATTCCAGCTGGGAAATAACACCTCGAGGGAAGAGGGAGAAGTCCCAGTGCTTGAGTCAGTTGGGTTTGGATGAAACTCGGGTTGGGGGAGGAACAGAGAGACCCAGCCAAAGGAAGCTAGCTCTGCATAACCCAACATGGTATTTCCATCTCTAATTTCTGAGTTTGTGACTCTTGTGGGAATTTTTCAACCCATAAAGCGTGCCCTTCTTCTGTCCCTGCTAATGGCCTAATGAAATAAACACTCATAAATACATGAAGTTCCTAAAGATAAGATCTGAATATCAGCTTCTCTCTCTCTCTCTCTCTCTCTCTGTCTCTCTCTCTCTCTCTCTTTCTCTGTCTCTGTTTGTTACCTGGCAAAGGGTGTTTTACCGTCAGAGTGTATTGGTCATGTGATCTCTTTGAGTTGTTCTTTTCCCCGCTTCACCCTGGACATCAGAACTCTGGCCATTCGATTCTTTTAAATGTTCTGATGCCTAAGTACCCTGTGCTAAGTCATTAAGAAGAAGGAAGAATTCCATGTTGGAGTTGTCGGAAAGGCTTTGCTAAAAGAAGCAGGGTTGAAGAAGGGAAATGTGTAACCATGAGAAACGGACGGTGTGGACATTGTGGACGAGGGCCAGTCAGTAGAGGCGCAGGGGCTGCAGCCTGAACATTTTCGGTAACATTCTTTATTGCCCTGGATTTAAATTCTCTACCTTTGTGCCCACCACTAGGCTCTCTGTGAATGGCGTACGTTGCTGTTAACTCTCGTTTTTTCTCGTGCCTGATGAATCTCTTGCCGTAACATGACACACAACTTCGGGCATGCTGGGCATGCCCAGTGTGTGAATGAATGTACATCAGAACGGTTCCACCTCCAGAATCGTTGCAAACTCCTGCTCTCAAACCGCAGTCTCCCCTCTCCTGCCCATTCCCATCTCTACAGGGCAAATACCTTTTCCTTATGACCCCCTTTTTCCAATTTCTAGTCTTCCGGGCTATCTTCCTTTGCCTCTTGCTTTACCCCATAGTCAGACATTGCAACATTACCCTTTCTGGCACTCAAGGTTGTTTTTGTTTGTTTGATTGGTTGGTTGGTTTTGGGGTTTGTTTGTTTGGTTTTTTTCTGCATCCTTGTCATTTACCACACTCTTGTACCCCTCCTCACCCTGAGTTTAGGAGCCAATGTGTCTCTGCATCCCAGCTCTCAAGCTCCCTGCTCATCCTGGTTGTGATATTGGCCTTTCTAATATTTCTAGCAACATTGCAGTTACTTCTTGTTCACACTTCCACAGCAAAGAATCCAAAAATATAACCCCATGCTTTAATAGTTTCCCTTAGTCTCAGAAAGAGACCTCACTGCTGACATGTTGAGAAGAGAGTGACCACCTCGTTTGCGCACCATCATTCTTCCATTTCCTCATCGCTGTTTTTTTTTCTTCTCCCAGCAAATCCAATACTACAAGGCACTCCAAGAAATCTGGGTTCCACACCCAAATAAGTTTAGAAACTATGACCTGCCACGGCCTCATTTGGGATATTTACAAGACACATCCAGCCCATTAAAGGCGGTAAAGAACCTTGTTCACCTTAGTTTAACTTAGAATCCCCTAAATGTTTTTGAACACACAACCCTGTTTTTTTTTCCCCCTTTGAGTAACACCCATTAACACTACAACACTCTTGAGATATGGAACAGACTTTGGATTACTGCCTTTGCATATATCATGTCCAAGTTCTTACGATCAAATCGATACGTAAACAAACTGAACCCTCCACAGTGTTGATAACCCTCACGAATGTGTGTTCGCATTTCTCCTTCCTTATACCACTCTGCTGACTGAGACAAGGTCTTAGTCTCTAACCCCCTTGATGGGATTCTCTTCACTTTATGTAGCTACCTCTTACGTGTAGACATCTCGTCTGTAGCTCTAGTCTCAAACTCCGTCCTATGTTATAATGCTCTATTTCTGATCGTGTGCTTAAAATCTCCACTGGGTGACCTCTTATAGCCCCAAGCTAAATATGTCTATTTCCCAGCCCATCACAGCAGTCAACTCCCACCTGGAACCTGCTCTCGGTCAATGGCACCAGGATCTTGTTTGTCCCGATGCCTATCTTTGACTTGTATAAGAAAGGGTAGAAATGAGCATTTTCTTCCAAATCAGATGCACCTGGAGTTTAGTTCGGGCTGTGATTTACTCATTGTTCCAGCTTCCAGGTCTTCATCTATCAAATAATGGCAAGAAGAAACAGCCCTTACCCATAGAGGGCTTGTGAGCTTAGTGGATACTTCATGAATGCAGTGTCTTTTCCCTTTGAAATACCTCATAGATCCATTTCTCCTTTCTGTTCCTCTTTCCCTCCTAGTTTAGACCTCGATAATCACTTAGTAATCCTAATATTTGTTTTTCGGACTTTAATATCTCTCTTCCCTCCATATTCACTATGCACAGTTATCCTGCCCATATATAAAAAATAAAAATATGGAATTATGCACAGTTATATCGTTATACTGTAATGATAAAATCCTTAGAGGAAGAGACGACATGTATATAAAATATAGTCTTTCCATCATACAGTGAGAAAGTTATGTTTTATTTCGCTGGGTACTTGGGGCCATAATTTGACTTAAGCTATAACAAAATCTTTGGAACCATGGGGACCTTTAGAATAGAATTTTGCTAAGTGCATTTCCCATTGTCTCCTGGGAGCTGAAAGAACTGAGGAATGTGGTTTAAGACAAGAGTATATCATCCTGTCAATGTTCCTGATTGTTTTACCAACTCAACTTTTATATACATGGCCGCCACCCAAAACAGGAGAGAAAAAACAAAAATGACAGTGGCTGAGAGATATAGAATTCCCTTCGAACTGCACAACTTGGCATTTAAAAAATATTTATAATTTACAAGAATAAACAATGAGGTAATGGTCCATAGGGTTCTCTGTGGCCAATTTGGACTTAAAACAGTGGTGGGTCACTGTCAAATATTTCAAGTTCATATTCAATTTGGAACATGACCAAGGCATTCAAAAGAATAGACGGAGTTTTTCAAACCACCAGAGATGGGAAATGTGAGCTGGAAATCTCATGTGCCTTCATGGTGTTCTCGATTCTCTTGGTTTAAGGCAGAAATGAGCAATTAAGTTTAAGTCAAACATTTTACATTACTAAAAACTAAACCGATGGGTATTGACTTTATAGTCCTCATTAAGCCCGCCGCCTTTCTAAAGTTCGCGGTCATTTTTATAAAAGCGACTGCACGATCTGTGTTAATTTAATTCTAACTGATCCATTCTTGTGCATGGTAAACAATAGAACTTCTGCAGTTGCCCAAATAGCCTCTCAATAGAATGGTCCAGCTGATTCCTCAGTTGTAGAAGTGGTTTGAAATGGCCCCTCTCCCACCTTGTTTTTGTCCTTCAGGTCTTAGAAACAAAAGCATACTTTTCTCAGTTCTTTATAGTTAGTTAAAGTGCTGTGCCCGGTTGCGAGGGAAATCACACCTCATTTGGTTTGGGTACATTAAGGTTGGGTCTACACAACTGGAGGTGAAATGGAGCAAGGCTGAAAAATATAGTTAGCCTGATTTTCTGGAAAAAAGTGGATGTTGTGTCACCAGGACAATGGTGGGGGTGGCACCTCCGGGTCCATGCCGTCTGTCTTGGTGGTGACAATGAACCGTGGCAAGTCAAATCGCCTGAAATCTTTTGGGGTCGCTATGAATTAACCGAGATGGTTAAAACATGCAACCTAATACTTCCCATCATGTGAATCACAGAGAGAAAATTTTAGTATATTAAGATAATCTCATCTAGGCTTCCATTTGCCATAAGTTTGAAAACATGTGCCCCAACCTTGGAGCTCGTTACTTTTTCCATGTCATTACCATTTTTGTTTTGTGTTGTTTTATGTAGGCTTCGTGCCCAGAGTGGAGCCCAAAGTGGGGCTTGAACTCACAGCCCTGAGATCAAGACCTGAGCTGAAATCAAGAGTCAGGTGCTTAACTGACCGAGCCACCCAGGTGTCGCTCATTATTTTATTTGGTGTCCCAAATAAAACCTCATTATGGTTTTTTTTATTTATTTTTTTTTTATTTTTTAAATTTTTTTTCCAACGTTTATTTATTTTTGGGACAGAGAGAGACAGCATGAACAGGCGAGGGACAGAGAGAGAGGGAGACACAGAATCGGAAACAGGCTCCAGGCTCTGAGCCATCAGCCCAGAGCCTGACGTGGGGCTCGAACTCACGGACCGCGAGATCCTGACCTGGCTGAAGTCGGACGCTTAACCGACTGCGCCACCCAGGCGCCCCTCATTATGGTTTTATTTAAAGCAGAAGAAGCTCAGGGAGGAACTATAACCTACTTGTGACGGCAATCAATAACCCGCAGAATGGTTTCTGACAGCTACTCTCTTTTTGTCCTACTAAATGCAGCTGTTCCTTGCACACAGTAGGTGAACATTAGTCAACATTCACTGAGTTTAATATATTTATTTGGGGCAACATAATTGAGGCTTTTAAAAAAAACTCATGAGAAATGAAGATGCCAAGGTGACGTCACATAGTGTAATTGTTTTTGTGTCCTTCCACCCTACCCACTCCCAATTCAAATTCCAGGGAAAATGGGAAACCTTCCCTGAGTGAAGGGGAGGGTTTATTTCCCTAACATTGAGAACACAACACAGGCTTGGGTTCAAGTTCTGAATCCACAATCTCTTCGTTGCCACATGGAATGCCTTACGTGTGCAGTCTTTCGACACACCCTGAGGGGATTCCATGATGCTCAGGGCACTGGTAATGGAGCAGACGGTGCCCCATCGCCCAGATGCCAGGGTAAGTAGTGGGAGCATCAGGACCGCAGGATGCTCCTGAATCCTTATGGGTTTTTTACTACAAACCCACTATGTTGGGATCTCTCTGGTGGAACCCCGGAGCCTCTATGTAGTAGGCATGAGCCAGGGATACAAATATGGCGAGAACACAGATTCTCTCCCCTACGAGGCCTGTCTCAAGTGGGAGAGTGGCACACACGTGATTCATTCAAGCGTCTGCCAAGAGTACCGGTACGAACTAAGCATTCTGACGAGAGAGGATGTTTTTGAAATCTGGCTACGGGAGTTAGAGAATAAGCATTTCACGCATTTCATGAGAGGACCACTTGGGAGAAGAGATGTGACACCATTTTATACATTGCATCATCAAAATGAACACGTAGACACATTTGTATGTGACTATCCGTGCATATATGTGTGCATGATCTTGTCAATGTCATGAGTACCTTACACACTGTCGAGAGCATGTTTCAAGTCGTCATTATTTCAGAGGACTTAAAAAATAAGCTCTAAGTTGTTCAACCCATGAGATCAACCTTACAGTCTGAAAGTAATAGGCAACTGCATTAACATTTTTTTTTGATACTTATGTTTGCCCCAGACTTTTAGTATCATCTAACTTGGGGTGTGTGTGTGTGTGTGTGTGTGTCTCGTTTCCTTTCTTTCTTTCTTTCTTTCTTTCTTTCTTTCTTTCTCTTTCTTTCTTTCTTTCTTCCTTCCTTCCTTCCTTTCTTTTTTCTTTCTTCCTTCCTTCCTTTCTCTTTCTTTCTTTCTTTCTTTCTTTCTTTCTTTCTTTCTTATCTTCATTGCTGTTATTTGTTTGTTTGTTTTACTCCAACATATTATGAAGGCAGAATCTTTGGTTAAGGTCCACTGATACAACATGGGTCAACATTCACTATTTAGAAGTTAAAATTGATTTTTCTTCCATATCTTATTGATAGCTTAAAAAAAGATACTGCTTACTCTTTTAAAACTCCTCAATTAGCATTTCATTTGATTTTTGTGTGTGTGTTGTCTATAATCAGTAGAATTCTTGAGAGATTTTTATGTGTTTTTTTTTCCTATTCTTCACTCCCTCCCACCAGATGCCCATAGGCATTTTTTTTAAATGTTTATTTATTTATTTTGAAAGAGAGCAGGGGAGGGGCAGAGAAAGAAGGAGGGAGAAAAGCCCAAGCAGGCTCCACACTGTCAGCCTATCAGCACAGAGCCTGACTCAGGGCTCGAATTTCAGGACCATGAGATCATGAGCTGAGCCAAAATCAAGAGTCAGGCGCTCAACTGACTGAGCCACCCAGGCGCCCCCCTCCCCCACCGGCATTCGAGTAGCCTTTGTGCACCCCAATGGAAGCTGTGACCCACTCCACACCCACAATACCATTTGCAACAGCAGTGACAAAATCATAAGCACAGAGGGGTTGGGGCTTCTCAAAACCCTTCACTGCTGGGTATTATTCCTACCCATGGAATCTTCTCTTGTCATTTTTGTGGTCATGACAAGTCACCGACAACTAATGGAAAAATGACAGTCTGGGAAAGCGGTCCCCTGAGCTACCCTGCTGGACGATTCTTTTCCGCCTGGAGAAGGCATCTCACGATGTTTCCTTCTGAGCCCTGGTTTGTACTCCGAGGCTCTCCCGCATCCAGACTTCTTCCTGCAAGCAGGGAACTTTGTCACGAAGTCTTATCACGTGCTTTTGTTTGATGGGGAACAGAAGCAGTGTGCTTCCTGGCCGAACGTGCTATAATATCTGCAGCGAACTTTCAGAAGTTCTTTAGGCAAGACCTTCCCCCATAAAACCTAGTGGCCGGCCTTGGAAGACCGTCGGCTTTTCAAGGTGCTCTTTAGCTAAAATCGACTGCAAACATGCCCAGTATTTCGTTTCACACCTGCTTTCTTTTCAGAGTCCAGGAACTCAGCCCCCGGTGAAGCCATACTTGAAAAATAATTCAATGTCACCCTTCAGTCGGTTGTCAGTGGCAAGGCCTGAAATTCTTCTGGGGACATCACAGGATGCCTTGCTTCTATTCATTATTGAGAAGTGTTTGGACAGTGGCAAGACTGACCTTTGGGGAAAGGGCTGCTTGGGGGGTCAACTCTGACTTTACCATCGGAGACTTGAGAGAGTTCTTTAACTCAGCATTTCAGTTTTTCTTTTTTTAATTTTTTTAAGTTTATTTATTTTGAGAGATAAGAGAGCGAGCAGGGGGAGGGGCAGAGAGAAAAAGAGAGAGAGAATCCCAAGCAGGCTCCCCACCGTCAGTGGAGAGCCCTCCCGACGCGGGGCTCAAACCCACAAACCGTGAGACCGAAACCAAGAGTCAGACGCTTAACAGACTGAGCCACCCAGGTGCCCCAGCATTTCAGTTTTTCTCATAAATATCGATACTGTATCAAGTATAGATTTAGAACAGTTGCAGGAACTATTTTTTTTTTTTTTTAGGAATTTTGTGTAAAGAGAGCAGCACATAGTAGGTCTTTCAAAAATAAAAGAAAAAAACAAATCTATTGAACACAGCTTTTAAGGACTTTAAAATTTTTTAATGTTTATTTATTTTGAGAGAGAAAGAGAGAGATGCAGAGCATGAGTTGGGGAGGAGCAGAGAGAGCGAGGGAGACACAGAACCTGAAGCAGGCTCCAGGCTCCGAGCTGTCAGCACAGAGCCCGTTGTGGGGATCGAACCCACGAACTGCGAGATCATGACCTGAGCCGCAGTCAGACGCTCAACCTATTGAGCCACCCGGGCACCCCTTTAAGGACTTTTTAAATAAGAAAACCTCTTAGAATGGACTTAAATTACTTTTTTTTTTTTCTCTCAGCATAAGGCTTTTGGAAATTTCTCTAAAGGATAAGGAGCCTCTTCTCTCTCTCTGTTAACTGGTAAAGTCTGAAATGACAGAAAGCTTTGCATGGAAAAGAGTGGGACCCAGTTCCCAGATGACAATGGTTTCTACCAATTGGACCCGAAAAGGGTACAGTTGACTTAAAGGCGACTGTCATTTAAAATAACTAACCACTCCCTATTTGAAAGCTGGACATCCTGGTCGGTTTTTATTTGTTTTATTTCACACACCACCCCCTTGTTTCCAGCAATTTTTCAGTATACTAAAAATAGTCTAACCCTAAACCTAACTGAGCAGGCCTCTGATTTTTTCATTATACTCCACGGTCTTCTCTCCCTGCTCTAAATCTCCGACTATCGTGCCAGAATGTTATGGAGAATGTGTTTTGTTTATTTGAACTAAGCCAATGACCTTTTCAAACATTCTCATCATGAGCTGCCTATTACATAAAGTACCTTCTGTGCATAATGAACAAATAGGATCACATTCCAAGACCTTATGGGATAGAACTAATTTCCCCTTAGATCGTCAACTTTTTAAAGAGATGTTCTGCAGAACCGACAATGTTAACATGACATTATGGAGACACATCATGACAAAATAGCATTTTGCCACAATGGTGATGTGTGAACTTCAGAAGATTTGGATCCCGAGTTTGGACTCCTTGCCAAGAATGTGGATTCGTTTTAAAGTATCCAGATGTCCTATGTCTGTAGAACTGGGCTTTTAGAAATTGTTTATTTGTTGGTTTATATCAGGACAAGAAAGAGTACATTGCCTTCTTGAATCCAATTCAAGTCACTTCAAGAGTCTGAGAAACATCCCATACCTTCAGACCATTATTTTTATCTGTTCTGTGGTCAACTTTTATTGACTGGATCAAAGCGATGCTTATTGTAATAAATAAATACAAACAAAAACAACCCTTTATGTGAAGCAAAATCAAAAAATTAAACATAATTTTATTATAAAAAATTGGGGAATGGGACGGAAGGCCAGGGGAATTATCAGAAGCTGACTTTTTACAACCTTGACGTTTCTCCGCAAGCACCAAGCACGTATGGCTTTTATGACTTTTCTCCACCATGTGCTTGAACGTATCATGTGCTAGAGTTGTGTTGGGCAACTGTTGGCTGCACACGCCAGTAATGACCCTCAACGGTGGCAATGGGGTTACCGAGGTGCAAGCTTATCGTTTGATTCATTTTTACTATTGTTTTCCTAAAACATAAAGAGGACCAAGGATTTGAAATGTATCAGAAAGTCACAAGTCGCTTTTCTCATCTACCTTACTTCTTGGGACATGAGACCAGCTCTAGGTGACCAACAGAGAGACCCAATGAATTTCCATTTGGCAATTCATGTCCTTTAAGAGCAGGATTTTGTTTACTATGTTGTTCATTGCTGTGCCCAGAGTGCAGACGAAAATTAGGCTTTCCTCCAAAACTGAGTTAATTGTTCATGGAAATGTCGTGATCACAAGAAAAAAACCTTGTACTTTAAACCTGGTGGCAGACGTGAGGATGTATCTTTGTGAGGTGATCCCTGGGGGACGCTGGGGATTGGTCTTCACCTCCCCTCGTATTGGAGTTTATGCATACATTTCTCCAAACACCGTAAGTTCGATTTTCATAATTCTGGTTAGCATGTCCCAAGTCTTGTCCTTCATTTTTGCATCGGGAATAAGAAATTGTGGAAGCCTTAAGGAACCTATGCTCATTTCACATGCGCTTGCAAACATCAAAATCACAGCAGGTAATAGGTTACCTTTAAAGGTGCGATATTTACACCCAGGACTAGAGCAGAGGTGGTGTGGTTGCTCAAGACAATCACTTTGGGGAGGAATCCCTCAATATTATCCTGTCCTGAGGCCTAACATCAAATTACATTTTTTGTTTGTTTGTTCAGTCTCCACCCAGGGAGGTACTTGAAACTATGCAGTCTCCCAGAGAAAGAATCATTTAGAAACTTGTAAATGTACAGTTCAGTAATTGACAAGCCTGACAAAGACCCAGGAGGGACCTTAAGAGTCACCAGGCCAATCTTTCTGCTTTGTGCACTATTCACACCAAGGGGGAGGAAACACACAAACAAGAAACTAATAATGTGGCGACTACCTTGTACCGATTAGCATTATATAAGCAATGGATGTATTGAAGGCAGGAACGGAAGAGGTATCTGGGGAGTACCTGTGTGGCGCCTCACCAAGTGTCACCTTATTTAGTCTGCTCGACAACACTGTGTAGTTAAGTGTTGGGCCGCTCCCTTTTCTTTTATATACGTGAGTCGGCCACTTTCCCGTGAAGATTAAATGAGATAATGCATGGAAAGGTGTGATCTATACCGCGACGTGCTATGCCAGTATTAGATATCGTCGAACACATGAATTTATAAGAGCTTGTGGTTCTCATAGACCTACAATCTCAGCAAATCCACAGCAGAAGGTCTTTTGTCCTGCGGTGCGGTACTCACATCAGTGAGGAAGGACATTGGGGTGGGGGTGGGGGGGGGCCGTAAAGAGCTAATGAGTGCAAAATTTGTTAGTTCTTGGGGGATTTCACTTCCATTCCTCTGGCTCACTAATGAATAATAAGCCTTTTACCGGCTTCCTGGCTTTTCAGGACCTAGAAGTCAAGGCTCTAACAGAGTCGCGCTGAACCTGGTAGCAGGAAAGAGGGAAAAGCTGGTCCCTCCCCATGGGGGGTGCTGTGATCAGCAAAGAAAATATGAGGGTCCTGGCGTAAGAAGCAGTTTCTGGAGCTTGAAGCTAAAGTAAGGCTTTTTCCTAAACTAACTCCAACTCAGGGTGCAGGAACGAACAATATCCACAGCAGAACCTGTCAGCAGCTTCTCAGGGACTAGAAGCAGACAATACCAAAGCAGAACAGGGAGAGGGTGCATTGCGATGCTTCTTCCTGAATACGTCAGGCTCTGGTGAGCACAGAAAGAGCCAGGTTTGGATACATCAGGGGGGTGGTTAGGCAAGTGTTAGCTGGGACTTAAGAAAGGGGTCCTTTGCCTTGAAGGCCCACAAAGTTGTACTCTTGCCTTAATTACATAGCGTAGTTCCTTAGAGAAGGGTGTGTGTAGGTAGGCGAGACTGTGACATCATCCGTGAGCGGGCTGGAGAAGAAAGTGCTGGTCTTAGACACATGGGAACCTGAATTTGGGCGGTGGTAAAAGTAGATGATCTTCTTGGCTTTCACGCCGTCCAGCAAAGCGATGGCTGGGATGGAGAGTACTGCTCTCAATTTTTACTGGAATATAAATAATCCCTGAACCTCGCCAAGTCAAGCGTCCGTGTCCGCCCGAACCCAGACCAATTGAATCCACCTGTAACGAGTGGACTTGGGCGACCATGAGTTGGTGTCTGTTGGCCAAATCTCCCAAGTGATTCTTATCGTCATCAAGCGTGAGAACCATTGGCTTCCAAGTTCTAAGATGCAGATTTGCAAGAAGATGCCATTCTCGGCAAATCACTATTCCTGCTGGTACTCAGCTGTCAGTGATCCAAGGTAACACCTGGATATGTGTCACAGGGCAATTATTAGCAGGCAATGATTCTGGCAGATGGCAATTGGTGCCATTTTGGTGTGTCTTACAAGGTATTCACTTGCTGCCTAAGCTTCAAGCCCCGTTCCACATTAGGAACGAGGAAATAACAGCTTAAGAACCCATCCATGGTCTGTTTCCCGGGGCACATACTGTGAGTCTTATTTCTTTGATTCTACAGAGGAGTCTCAAGGAAAGTCTTCTCCCCACTCCTCGAGAATCGTCACCTCTTGGACCTACGTGGCCACCTCCTTTTGAAATTAGCCAGCCTGCAGCCTCGGTCACTGACTTCTGGAAATGGCTACTGATGTAAAGTTTATGGGTGCCTCTTGTTTGGGTTCGCAGATTATAACGTTTTTCCATGGGGCTAGCATTATCAGAATCATCCTGGAACGCTGGAGACAAAATTCCCGTAATTTTGGTGGACATAATGACTAGTGTTCAAAGTAGAGACTGGATGGTTACAAAAGGGTCAAGGGTTTAGGAGTTATTAGAAGATAAGTAGGACAAGGGAAATGTGTATTGATGATTCTTCCTACCTATTCCCTTCTTCCTGCCCTGTGCTAGGATCTCTCCTCAGTTCCAAAAGTTAGGAAAGAGACCAGCCAGCGCAGAACTGGCCAGAACCTGGGGTTCTGGCAGAACACCAGAAGCTGATCTAGAAGGGGGTTGATCTTTAAAAAAAATTAAGACCTCTAGAGAGATCCAGGAGTAGTTGACTGGTGGATATCAAAGCAGAAAGGCAAAGTAGGGCTTCAGGGATATCTAGTAACAGGCATGAGGAGAGACAGAACACAGGGGACAAACAGCATCTAGGAAGTAGAACAGAACTTCTGGAACTCTAGTCTTCAGCACTAGAAATATGGGAAAGAATGCCAGAGCCTAAGGAGAACTTGTTTTAGGGTCCCTGGAACACAGGTACCATACAGGAAAGCCAGGCAATGAGTTGTATCTGGGGGAGAGGAAGTCTATGAAACTGTACTAAGAGTTAGAGGCTTGTCCTGTGAATGAGCTTGGACCTGGCCTCAAGAAATGGGGAACAGAATTTGTCCAGCAGCCAAGGGGACTTTGTGCTTGGACAATGAACTCCTGGTCAGTGGCTCCCTGAATTCCCCCTTGCCCAGGGTCAAGATGATTTCCAGAGTCGTTTCAGGGCTAGACCTGTAGGCTGAGGTTAAGTGGTTCCAGCTTCTGAGGCTGGAAAGATGACGAGGCAGAAGCCAAGGGGATCCTCACTGTAAGTTTTTTCTTTTTTTTTTTTTTAAACTCAATTTTACTTACCCTCCCCAACTACAGTTTAGTTATGTGGGCATATTCTAAAAATATGTTCAGAAAAAAATCAGATAAATGATCCCAAGTCAAACATAGTTAGAGGCGACAGGACAGTATTGTGTAAAGACCAAAATGATGTACCACCGAAAACAGCCAAATGTATTTGATTTGATGTTCTTTTTTTTTTTTTTTACATTTATTTATTTTTGAGAGAGAGAGAGAGAGAGAGAGAGAGACAGAGCACAAGTGGGGGAGGGGCAGAGAGAGAATGAGATACAGAATCCGAAGCAGGCTCCAGGCTCTGAGCCGTCAGCACAGAGCCTGATATGGGGCTCGAACCCACAGACCGTGAGATCATGACCTGAGCCGAAGTCGGACGCTTAACCGACGGAGCCCCCCCAGGCGCCCCATAAGAAGCATATTATTGATAAAACAAGGTATTTATCAAATTACTCCACTCCACGGTTCAACGTATTTTAAAGCAGGCACACATTTAAGCCATTTCATTTTTATTTAAGTCTTTGCAAAACTTTGTTCTCATTTTCTCACTTTAAAATAGAAAATCTGAAATATTTGGAAGCTACATTGTTGCCGTGTTATATATGATATTCACACACACACACACACACACACACCCCAATAAAACAACTTGAAAAGGAAACTGGGAACTGTGTTCCCCAGCAGAGTGCTGAGTTAGCAACTCAATAGCCCGCTACACACACCCCTTTTGTGTTACCCAGTACTGTGCATTCTTGAAGTGATAATGGAACTAAATTTGGAGAGAACCGGCCCTTAAGTTTCAATTTATTTGTTTCACAATCACAGACTCAAACTGAAGGGGGAAATTAGGCTGCCGTTTGATAAATAAAGCACCATACATTCAAAAACAAAATGCAAAATGAAAACTTTGAGAACTTCAAGTCATCAAGGATCTCAGATTAATTCCATCAGCGGTGGAGAGTTTTTTTGTTGTTGTGAATTTGCTGGAGAATTCAGTATGAAAGCGCTCTAACTAGTGTCTGATTATATCAGTGTCTCTATTTCCTTTTAGAACACACATCTGTTGTTGTGGGGTTTTTTTTTTTTTTCGGCGGGGAGAGTGTGGTTGTGGTTATTATGGAAATACGGCAAAACCAAATATTTTAAAGCAGATGAGAAGGAACCCACAAACAGTTGGCTCACAAATGTAATGCTTTCCACACCCAGGCCCAGAGCGAGAGCTGCAGTTAACAGCCGCGTGCCTGGTGGCCTGTTTTATCTGTTTCGAACACTGGACTGTTCTTGTTAGTTAACTGACTGGGGATTGTTTTTTTTTCCCTTTATTCCCGCTCTCTCTCTCTCTCTCTCTCTCTCTCTTTTAATTGTTGTTACTCTGTTTTGCCTGAAAGCTGCAGTATCTCACTGTTCATTATTCCCGGTTCAGTCAAATCCTGTCCAAAATTAACCCATTGTGTGCCGGACTTATTTACCTGCTCCGTTTCCCTACAAGAGGCACAAAATGGACTTCGCTCCAGCTCCTTGGAAGCTGGCAGTTCATTTATGGATGCCTCTCTTAATGATCTCTGGGCTGATTTTCCTGGCGTGTGTTCCTTTAATATTTAAATTTGCTAACTAGAAACGTTTTCAATTATTGATGAATTGTTCTCAAATCCCCAGGTCCCTTCACGCTGTAATCCTCTCTTTCTGTCTCAGAGACCTAGGTGCACAGAACCTGTTTAGACTTTCGTTCCCCCTTTCTATTTTATTTTGAAGTTTTAAAGGAGACTTCTGAGATTCCAAACTGAAGCTATTAGAAGGAGGAAGGCAGGAAGGCAGGAAGGAAGGAAGGAAGGAAGGAAAGAAGGAAGGAAAGAAGGAAAAGAAAGAAAGAGGGAAAGAAAGAAAGAAAGAAAGAAAGAAGAAAGAAATGAAGAAAGAAAACAAAGAAAGGGAGAAAAAAAGAAGAAAGAAATGAAGAAAAGAAAGAAAGAAAAGAAAGGGAGAAAGAAAGAACCCATAGAACCAGAGAGAACCAAAGAAAGAAAGGCCAATAGTCAAGGAGGCCAGAGAACCAGTTTCTTGTACTGGCGTCAGATTCCAAAGTATTCAACTTGAAATAAGTGGGGCCATCAGAAAAACCATAGAGATGGGAAAGTTGCTGTTATAAATTAATGATTATTTGCCGTGCCCATTGGAGTGGCTGTTTGTTCCACATTTTATTGTGATGTTTTATTCTTATTCGGTGCAACAGTAATTGGGTCTTAAACATGATAAAGTATCTTCAAGCCACATTGGTAGCTGAGCTGCTTACAGCAGCTTTTTAACTCTAGTTAAAGAAGGTTAATCAAAGTTAATGAATCTGTTTTATCCGATGCCACGGAGTTTATCACAAGAATGTGCCAGGAGGTGACGGAACGAAAATCCTGACTGTTGGGCTGTGCAGGCAAATACACTTGTAGCGGAAGAATTTTGCAAGCGTCCTCCATGGCCGTGGGGTCTGGGGTGGGCAATGGCCGGTACCTGCGAGCGTTAGTTAGTAGTTTTCTTTCCGCTGCTCACGCTTCTGCCATGAAAAATGATGAGACTTCGTGAAAATCCAGGGGTAGGAAGGACAGTCCCACATCCAGCTTGCAGTGTGAGGATATCCAGAGACTGTTGCATTCAGAAGTTCAGAATAGCTGTGCTCTTTATGAAAGAATATAAGGAGCCCCTAATAAGGCTAATTCATTAGAACAAGCATTTGTTACTAAAACACACCAGGCAGGACCACAGGCGTCCAAGCCAGACAGCGGGGCAATTAAAGTCGCCTCCCTTCAAAACGCGGGCTACCCACCAACTCTTACCCCGCAGTTCTGTTTCATTTTCTTATTAGAAATGGCAGTGGAGAATGCAAGTTCAGAATGTGTCAGGCACCAGAGGACCAACAGGTCTCTGGCCAGGACAACTTGTGGTGCCCTTTAAATAAGACTTTTTTTTTTAAGTTCAAATTATGTGTGTCTTTTGTCCAGGCACAGGAGCTGAGCTGGTTGCTGGGAAATGCACCTTGCTGCCTGAAAACACTGCCTTGTTGCATTTGAAAAACATCACAGTGAGAGTCCATTCGCCCAAGTATCTAAATCCACAGTGGTGGAGAGTTTTTCGTCTTGATCCCGGCTTTTACAGAAAACACACACACACCTACACACACATGCACACAGACACACACAGCCTCGGTTTACAGTGACACCTTTTCCACCCCACCCCCCCTCGTGATGGGTGCCCCGGTGCTTTGGAATGAGATTCATAGCAACTGGGGACTGTTGCAGGCATGGAAAGGAGACAGAAAGAAGGGGCGGGGAGGACCATTGTGGCCTTCCCTCCTATTCTCTTTTTCAACCTAAATAATATTTGTACTGGGCGGGGGGGAGTGGGGGAGAGGGTGTGAAAAAGGGATGGACCCAGGAAGCAAGGCAAAACCCAAAAAGCGAAGGGGAGAGGAAAAGAAAGAAAGAAAAAAAAAAGAAAGCAAGAAAGCAGAGGTCTGAGTCTAGCTTTGGTCTCAGGAAGGCCTACATCCCAGGTTTCAAAAGCATATTTTCCAGTTTCACAAACCACAACCCCCTTGACGAAAACTAGTTGCGAAATTCAGTGCCTGTTAGGCCTCAGCTAATTAGAAAAAATGGGCTTTTTTTTTTTTTCTTTTCCTTTCTTTCTTTAGCACCTTTTCTTTCAAGCATTTAGTCTCAGGAGGGGGATCCAGGCTCTTGGCCGGGCTGTTTTGAAAACACGCTTTTGAATGCCTCTCCCTAATTCACGCCTTTTGTTTTTCAGCTTTTGTGTTTGCCAGTTTGACCATATAACGTTATACATCTGGTGTATAGCTTGTTGGGGGCTTTTTTCTCCCAGGGATCCCGTGCACTCCCTATAGGACCCTCCAGAGTTTCAATTTGAGCGATCGTGTAACATAAAGGGGGTAAGGGAGAGCCAAGGAGGCTGGGGGGAGGGAGGGAGCAGCGGAGGGGAGGAGGCCTGGGGGAGACAGAGAAATGAGTGAAACATAAAAAAAAGTTGAAAAGAATTCTTTTGCTGTCCCCTTTTCTTCTCACTGTTGCGACTGGACCCTGAGTCAGCCGGCGACAAGGCCTCGGTGGGAAAATGACGGGGCCACAGAATAGATAACTCATTGGAATTCTGGCAACATATTCGTAAATAAAACAAAAGTGGAGAGGCGGGATGGGGGAGGGCGTGTGTTCCTGGGGAAGCGCAGGGCTGGGGGACGGGTGCAGGGCTCCGGGACTCGCTGCTTGCAGGGGGAAATCTAAGATGGTCAAATGAAAGGAATTCGGACTGCCTTGCCCAGGCTTGTTTAGCAGAGCAGTTGCAGCTGGAGATGTTTATTATTGCAGCTATGAGGATGCTGTTGCAAACACACTTTTCCAAGCCGGAGCGAGCTGAAATAATCTTGCCTTGCTGCTTCAGAGCTGCCTGCAAATTCTGTGCTTCAGGATGGGCCGGGTTTTCTGTTAAAATAGGAGCATTACCTGGTCAGGGCTCTTCCCCACCCTTCCCCCACCCCCACCCCCACCCACCCCCACCCGCCAGGGGCTCTGGCAACCGAGATGCCCCCACGTTTGGTTTGCATTTCTCTCTCCCAGCCCCTACCTCCCACGCACACCTTGGATGAAACAGCTTGGATCCGTTTCCTGGGAACTGTGGTATTTATGTAAGTTTCCTGATGCGACAAGCCCCCAGTCTTCTAAGTGGAACACGCAGGGGTAGTCTTCCAGAAGAGCCCTTCTGTCAATTTCCCCATCTGCGAAATGGACGCAGGGGGAACAGCCAAGTCAGAATTCTTGGTTTTCACATACTTGGAATTTTTTTTTATAATGAGTTTATTTCATATATGGGGTGAAATAAATACATTCTATAAAAAAATGTATGAAATCTATCATCTATATGCTATAGATATGGGCTTATATCATATATAGGGTTGTTTCTTATATATGTGAGTTTAGTTCATGTATGATATGATGGTAAAACCCAGTATAAATAAGCATGGAATGTCTTGATTTGGGGTGAAACAAAACCCAGAACGGAGAGGAAGACAATATGTTTGTAAGTGATGTTTATAGCTAAAACAGCAGCCTTCTCTTTTCTTTACTTCTGAACAATTTCAAACCCAATACTAGGCATGAAAACAAAACAAAGTCATTTCACTGCAAAGCTTAGGAGTTATTTGTGTTTCCCCGAACTCAAGGAGGGGGGTGAGTGGGTAGGGAATTTGTTTTAAATATAGCAATGTGGAAAATACAACAAACTCGGCAGAGTATCTTGGAAGGTTCTGCAGCTTACAGCAGCAGAGTTTTATTAGAGATGTGATAGAATTGGTGGATAGAATTTTCAAAACTAGCCAAGGAATATAATGTGAGAGATCTTGCAGGAAAGTACCACTTTGGGGACTCACGTATTTGCCAGCCAGGTTACCAACCGAGTAGCCCAAGAGGAGAGTTTGTTTAGGAAGAAATCTGCACCCTGCCTGCCCTCAGTCACTCCAGCCACCTGACAAAAAAATGCAGATCCCAGGGATAACACCATGAAATCAGCAACCCTTTGGCAGGAGGGAGTAAAATCTTTTTTAAAAAGACTTTCAGCTAAGACACTTTGCTGTTCCATCAGACACATAATTATACAATAAGCTAATTTTCAAGAATCTGTTTTTTTCCTAAACATCAATCAGTTAGAAAACACCTACTATTCAACATTGACATATACTGTAATTCCCTTGGAAAAGTAACTTACCTTAGGGAAATATTTTACTTAACAGAGAAAGACTGTTTATTTACTCTGAGTTCTTTGCAAGGTTGTTGTCTGTGAGGGGTTTTTTTTTTGTTGTTGTTTTGTTTTTGTTTTTGTTTAAACTAGTTTCAAACTTGGAAAAGACCAGTCTCGGATGCAACAACAACAACAACAAAACCATGGACTTTAAAATTCTTAGGTGAATTCTTTAGCTTCCAAATGGAAAACTGTCCCGGCAAGAATGTCACAATGTAAGCAGAGGATCTGTAGTTTACTGAAAACACTCTCTCCCTAACATCCAGGGGGCACCTAGAGAATGAACTGCCATTACTAATCTCTCAGTGTCTGCATTTATTACATATTCTAGTATGCTTAACAATTTGATGCTATTTTCTAAAAGATTTCTCAGGCTGAGACTCCTACCGCACCCGTCTCCTCTTGAAGTCCACACCTCTAGATTTGCAGACAAACGCTCTGTTTCTGTGAAAATTGGCTTTATTTCTAATCATGACGGGGGGGGGGGGGGGGGGTTAGATTTAGAAGTGAACTGGGCGGGCAGGTAGCAAGGGCAGCAGCAAATTAAAAAAAAAAAAAGACAAAAAACAGTTACCCACTTAAGAAAATAACATTCTGTTGATGGACCAACACCCTTTAAATTTTTAGCTATTAACGACTCTTACAGAAACAGGAACTGCCAATAACAAACTTGATTTCCAACATCCCCAAGGTAATAATAATCCACTAATTTGCCTATATCCCCAGCTGGTCCTCTGTAGCAGTTTCTATTCGGTTTTTGAAGCAGAGAAGCCTTATCTTTCTTTAGGAAAAAAAAAGGGGGGGGAGGGGGGAGGGGGAGTGGGCAGTGAAGTTAAGCAGTGTGGAGAGAAAACACATGGAAATTTAATGTGAAAGTTTCTTGTTGCAATAAAGCTGTTAGGTTTGGCATGTAGACCGTTATCAGATGGTTTCTTTGACATTACTTGAGCCTTTCAGTAAGTAAGACAAGCCTGAAAGATTAGGTTGTCAACTTCAGCCTGTCATGTTTGTGGGGGGGAGAAAAAAAGTTTCCTTCCTTTTCCTCTCCTCCTTTCTTTTCTTTCCTTTTTCGTTTTTGTGGTTGTCGTCCGTTTGTCTGCTTGTGTGTTTCCTTCTTGGGTTGCGTCTTCCTTCACCACCTTTGGAGACTGCGGTCCAGGTAGTTAATAGAGGATACAGGACAATCCTCAACTCAACCCCACATTGATCACGAATGTCCTGCTTTTAAAGACAAGTGAGCCAACCAAGCTGGAAGGCTAATCACCCTGAGCAAGTATGAATTTATCTAAAGAGGATTTCATGTGGAACCCCCCGGAGCCAGCCGCCAAACGGATGACTGCACATTTTAAGAAAGTTAGTGGGCCTTCTCCCAATCAACTGTCAGGCCACATAAAAGGTCTGGAACACGCTGACTTAAGCAAACGATATTTAGCCATCTCAGGATACCAGAAGGCCCGAGATTTTGCTTTGTTGGAGCTGACAGGAAATATTGATACGTATCAAGTAACAGTCCTCATGTAAAAAGGAAGATGCGACTCCTTTCGGCTCTATCTCTGTTTACAAAACTGTCTTGCGCTTTGGAAAACAGGGTGGGGGCAGGGGAATTGCCAAACTCAGCACTTGGCTTGGGACTTTTCCAGCTTTCCTGGGACTGCGCGATTTAGTGAAAATGGGAACCGAGCTAAATTTGCCTCTGTTTAGAACAACGGAATTTATCAGAATTGGAATGTGCACCCTCTGTGAATGCCCAGCTGACAGGTGGACCCGCAAATGACCCCAGATCTCTTCCTTAAGTTTATTAGCTTAGAAAACCTGCCGTGGATTCTGTCTTGGTATATCACTGAAGTATCTTGGAAATCTCTGGCTATCGAGTCTAAAAAGCAAATGCTCTGAACAGGTCCTGTGAATTGAAGCTCTGTTGTTGTGAAAAATAATGTTCGTAACATAATCCTACCGATTCATCACTTTTAGTGTTTTAACCGCATGGGGAAGAAAATCATGATGTCTCCGTCTTGGCAAAATTTGATTGTGAACACTGAGCTGTTCGTTGGGTCGGAGGCTTTAATTTAAAAGGAAAACACGCGCGTGCGCGCACGCGCACGCGCGCGCACACACACACACACGCACACAATTTTATTAGAATACTCTGAACGTTCTCCATCGGTAATGTTGCGCCTGAGGTGATACCCTTGAAGATGCTGGAGGGGGCAGTGTTAATGAAATACCCATTGGCATTAAACAGCATTTCTAGAATCCTGATTGTAGTACAAGAAAGGAAGGTGAAATTTGTAACAGCACAATAAACAAGGAGAGCTGCAGAAAAGAACCTGCTTGTTCTGTGAGGAATATCGCTTCCAGTTAGACAAAGAAATTTAGGGTCGTCTGCTTTTCATGAAAATCGCATACATATGGCCTTTGAAATTTGTCACTGAAGATGGTTTTGCTCTAAGGTAAAATTCGCCACTTTATAGCTTTTCAGCTGCAAATCTCTGGCTTTTTTTTTTCTTCTCTCTTTTGGCCTGCAGCCCAATATGAATGTATGATCACTAGCACAATAGTTAAACATCTGAGTCTTTTTGAAGTGCCTTCAATGTTGCAATGATGTGATGGTTGATTGCCTAGCAGTCAGTTTAGAAAAGAACTTTATTCTGCCCCCTAGTGGTAGAGATTAAAGTTTAATGGCTGCTCCATAATACATAAAGCTTTTTATTTTCTTTCCCTCTTTCTCATATTTTAAGGATATAGTGTAGTGCGGGAAGGACTAATGAGTTTCTTCATAATCAGTAAAATGTGTATTTTAAACAAGGAAACTTCTATAGGGAATGAACTCTTTCACTCACCACAGGATCGTTTCATAGACGTTTTATGGGCATTGCCGTGCTTTGCTGAACAATACACACTACTGCTGTAAACAGATATATTCCCACTACCGCATTCCTTCTGGAAAAAATTCTGGGACTCGTAATGGACGTCTTAACCAAGGAGTGTATTGTGTGGCCAAAATTATGTCTCTGTGTGTGTGTGTGTGTGTGTGTGTGTGTATGTATATATATATGACCTATATATATATGTGTATATATATATATATATATATATGACCTATATATATGTGTATATATATATATATGACCTATATATATATATACACACATATATATACACATATATATACACATATATATATAGGTCATATATATATATACACATATATATAGGTCATATATATATATGTCTATATATGTCATATATATATGTCTATATATATATGTATATATATACACACACACTCAAGAAAAGCGTTGCATATTATCAGATATTGTGGGATTTTACCTTTCTTTCAGATGGCTATTTTTGCACAACAGGCAATCACAACAGTTCTCACGAATTATAACACTGGTTACTCCACAGGTCACATTTCCTTTGTGTTCAAGTTCACACAGAGAGTCAGGCAGACCCAAGGTAAAGAAAGGAAGGGTTTATGATGTCAAGATTTTTGATATGGGAAACGTTGGTCGCATAGAGTTCTTTGTTTGTTTGTTTGTTTTGGTTTTTTGTTTTCTGAGCTGACAACAAAGTAGAAAGGATTTGTTTGCGTTTTTATCCTGTCCTGGCTTTGTTTTGTCTGTTTGGATTTCATCTTTAATGTAGAGTTCCTATCCCGCGTGCTGGCAGGCATGTGAAATCAAGCCCCCCTGATGTAGGTACCATTCAAGGAGTGTGCATGGAGGTCTTGCGCCAGTGAGAGCTCACGCTGGAGGAAGATGAAGACTAAGGAGGAGGAGGAGGAGGAGGGGTCCGTGGAGAGTGGACGGGCCAGCTGGACCGTGTGTAATGTGTCAGTCAGTTTGCTTCTGTGCCACTATTGTGCCGCTGATGTTGGAATGCAGGGAAGGCGCTAGTTTATTGAAAAAGGAGCCATGTAAATTCCAGCTGTCAACATGTGATCACTCCTTTGGACAAAGAGAGAGGTTTTCTCCTTACCCATATTTGATTTCTAGTCACAGCCACACATTCGCCTGAGCCCTTTTGCCACCAGGCTGTATCTGGCTGGCCCTTGGAAACCCTCTCTCTTTTCAGACAAGTTCTGCAGGCTTAGTAACTGGTTTGTGAAGGTGTCCCGACTGGAAATCAAACGGCGTAAAGTCGTGATTTATTCAGGAAATAATGGTTAGGGCCATGGTGATACCAAATAATCAGCAGTGTTTTGAAAGGAACATTCTTCCATTGTTTTACTTATTGCTGTGTAATAGGCAAATGCTTTACTAAAAAAAAAAAAAAAGCCCCCAAACAAAAATTAACAACTAGATTTTTATTATTATTATTATGACGCCTGTCAAGTGGGTTGTAACCACATCCATTTAATTTCTTTCTTTAAAAACTGCTCTAGGGAACCGCCTGGTCCACACAGGGCCAGAAGCACTCACTTCTTATCTGGCCTTCTTGCTATCTAGCTCTCCACCCTGTCCATGTGGCTTGAAAGAGGCTGCTGACATTTCTGAGATTTGGAGTGCGGTTCTGGGAAGCTCTCTACAAACTGGAAGGGGAGGAGGAAGAGGAGGAGGACAGGGGAAAAAAGAAAAAAAAAAAAGTCTTCTCTGAGTAAGACAAACTCCAAAGCAGCTTGAGAGTCATGGGAGTTTAATTAGAGGGCAAAAAATGTTCAGCCCTGTTCACACAGGCAAACATTATTCATATCTGGGAGATCTCAGATGTCAAAAAAAAATTTTTTTTTTTCATAATAAGAAGCCTAGAACACTTTGTGTTGTGCCACAGGGTTGTGGCCTTTCTTTCTCCTCATTGCCAAGTTTCATCTCTGGACACAACCCAAAATATCCGTGCCCCTCTGGTGTCACTGATGGGATAGTCCCTACTGACTCTGACCCAAGGCAGCAAATGGAGCTCTGATCACTTCTTCTTGTGATACAGATTACACATGAATGTATGATATATGTATTTCACTTAAAGTTATTCAACATAGCTCAGTGATTTCCCCGGGGTTACATTATAGAAATATGTGGTGAAATGCACAAATGGAATGGAGAGATTTCTGGGGTGAAGTTTGCCTAGACAAACTATTTGGACCTCAAGAGATCATCATCTTTTTGAACCCTCATTCATTTGCTACTGAGGAAAATCAGCTGTATTTTAGACATGCCTTGGTGCACATGTCTATATGGATTTAAAAAAATTTTTTTAATGTTTATTCATTTTTGAGACAGAGGGAGACAGAGCATGAATGGGGGAAGATCAGAGAGAGAGGGAGACACAGAATTGGAAACAGGCTCCAGGCTCCGAGCTGTCAGCACAGAGCCCAACGCGGGGCTCGAACTCACGACCGCAAGATCATGACCTGAGCCGAAGTTGGACACCCAACCGACTGAGCCACCCAGGCGCCCCGGATTTTAAAAGATCAGTCATAAAGGGTCGCCTGGTTTCGAAATCATTCATTGGTTTCCAGAACCTCACCCTTACCATAATCCTCATCTACCATTGAATGGTTTCTACTAATGAGATGCCTTCCTTAACGTAGAAAGGCCACCAAAATAGTTACAGAGAATGTTTCCTTCACCTTGACCAGATTAGAGCAGGTAAGTGAGGCCTATCAACATTTTATATAAAGACAAGACACTTCACAGGGTTTTTCACCAGCTACATGGGAGCCTGAGGCAAAAGAAAACTCAGCAGTAACAGTCTTGCCTTTTACCTTCATTTTTATTTTTTGTTCATCAGGACTTTTTGCATTAATCTGTTGCTAGTATTTCTCATTCAAATATTCTTTCTCCCGATCACTCCGTGTTTTGGGTGCCTCTCTGGCCTCCCCATATTCCCAGCCCTGCTCACAGAGCAGGGTAAAGATTGCAGCACTCGGGGTGCCTGGGTGGCTCAGTCGGTTAAGCGGCCGACTTTGGCTCAGGTCATGATCTCATGGTCCGTGAGTTCGAGCCCCGCGTCGGGCTCTGTGCTGACAGCTCGAAGCCTGGAGCCTGGAGCCTGTTTCAGATTCTGTGTCTCCCTCTCTCTGACCCTCTCCTCTTCATGCTCTGTCTCTCCCTGTCTCAAAAATAAACAAAATGTTAAAAAAAAATTTTTTTAATAAAAAAAATTAAAAAAAGATGGCAGCACCCATGTCTTATTTCTGCCCGTGCGGCTTTTTGACATTCAGTAGAAATCGATTTTAGCCGAAACATCCTTTCGTGGAATCATTAAAAGCACGTTTATACACGATGACTTTCCGAATCATCTCGCTCAGGTGCTTCTCAGGGGCCCCTGACCCTCAGGTGAAAAACTACCCCTGTGTGTGCTGGTGTTCTCTCTCTAGGAAATAGTTTCTCTCAAATTTAAGATGGAGTAAAAAGCTATTTTCCCAGGGACTGCCTGTCTTCTAGCATTACTTGAAATACCATCCAAGCCCACCGGGCGGGTTGCTTCCCAGGTATGGAGACTCTCATCAGACCTGCTCTCTTGCCAACTTTTCCAGGAAAGGCAGAGTGTTCCTTCAGTCTTCACTTGATTCACTGCCCCTCATCTGCTGCCGTCCAGTTATTAGTGACGCTCCTGTCCCTGACACTGCCCTGTGGCATGGTTACTCCATGCACGGAGTAACACATGTCCCTCGACTCCGGAGGCTCATGTTGGACATGGTGGCTGCCAAGAATGCTTCCTGTGGCCTGCTCCAAACTTCTTCCTTGCTAAATCGGCCTCAAGAGACGGGGTGCCAGGCTGGAGAGTAACGTGTTCACAGGGTGTTACGCACAACTGGCTACTGCTCTAAACCCTTGGCTTACTTGACCCGGAAGGAAGGGGACCA